>NW_028237149.1:0-112978 GCF_017979445.1 Akebia trifoliata | reverse complement strand
CAAAAGAAAAATAAAATACACACAACAACAAGAAACAACATTAGTAAACTAAAAATCTATTTTTTTTTTTTTCAAATGATCGAGTTTCTCGCGAGGGATGAGCCGAAAAGTCCCCAGTGGAGTCGCCAGCTGTAGCTACGTGGTTTTCGTCGTCATGACGACCACAACTACTAATATTGGAGTCGCCACCATTCAAATTGAAAAGGGGTGAATGGTCACCCGGTGTGTACCTATCGAAAAACTGCCATTTTTTTGGCGTTAGTGACTCGCAACGGATAGGATTGATCGAACCTAGAGGTTCGGGCAAGCGGCTCGGTTGGAGAAAAGGGAAGGTGTTTAGGCACCCCTTTCTCCCCGCCACGTGGCGGTAACCTCAAATAACTCGGTCATTTTGATTTTTAAAAGAAAGTGGAAAGTGTGCCACATGGGTACATTTGTTCCCTAAGTAGGGATTTAATTTTGGCTTGATCATAGGATCATCTCATCAATGGAGATGATCCTTGTAGATCCAAGCCTTGAGGTCCATTCATGCTCAACTCATTTAAAATAAAATGAAAAGAGGGGGGATGGTAGAAGAGAGAAGGGGGAGGGGTAGAGAAGGGAAAAGGGGGGGGGGTGTTGATTGCTCCCACCTTATACTCTTGGATTCCTTCTTCTTCTTCTTCTTTGAATTCTCTTTAGTCCTTGGTGAGTTGAGAGTGAAGTTATTTCTCTTAGAGTGTGTTATGAGAGAGTAGTGAGGAGGAGTAGATAGAGTAGATTCTTTTCTTATGGAGACTTGGTGTCAACCTTTTTGGGGTGAGAGGGGAGGTATTTATAAGTGTTGGAGGGGGTTTGGGGGTATAATGGGGTTAAAATGTGAGAGAAGGGGTAATGGTATATTTAGGAGTGAGGGGTGTGAAATTTAAGGTGAAATTGGAGGGTAAATGTGTAATGAATGAAAATGGGTGAGGTTTAGACCCAAATGGGTTGGATCTTACCCAAATCCATTTGGGTAGAGTGTTTGGTGGGTTGACATGAGTGATGGTTGGTGGTGGAGTGGGGGGTGTAAGAGAGTGGTTTAGAGAATGAGTGTTAGGTTGGTTGATGAGGTGAGGTGTGTAGATTTAGGGGAATGGGTTGTGTAAGAGGTTGTTAAGTTAATTTTTGAGAGGAGAAAGGAGATGATGCCATGTGGCAATCATGATGAGAGGGTGAGGAATGAGATTGGTTGATTGGTTGGGGGGTTGTTTGATTAGGGAGAGAAAATGGGTTAGTTGATTGATGATGAATGAAGTATGGGTTGAGTTGGTTTTATTGGAGTGTTTTAGGAAGATGATGGGTAGAGGTATGGGTGGGTGATGTGGGGGTTGATGATGGTGATGGATTCGGGTATGGGTGGCTGGTGTGGGTGGTTGATGATGTTAGAGGGGGGCTAGGTTAGGTTAGGGTAGGGTATGGGTTGAGGTGATTTTGGAGAGAGGTGAGATGGGTTGGATGGGTTGTTTAGAGCATGGTGATGGGTGGGTGATTGGATGAGGGAGGTGAAGGGTGGTGATGACAAGTGTCATCTTTTGATGTTGAGGGGTTGATTGTTTGATGTGAGTAAGGGTTGATGGGTTGGGTTGTGGGTTGGATAGTGAATGGGGTATGGATAGTGGTTAGAGGGCTTTTTTATGGATTGGGCTTAGGCTTATAGGAGATGTAGGTTGTTTTGGATTGGACAAGGCTCGTTTTGGATTGAATTTTGATAAGGTAGGTTGGTTTTAAGGTTTAAATGATGTAGGATTGATTTTTAGCTTAGGGGTGAGGTGAAAAAATTCTAAAAATGAGTTCATGGTTCGTGGGCCTTGACTGGGTTTAAGGTATTTGTGGATTTGGAGATGGAACGATGGAGGTTGGATGAAGGGGTAGGCATCCCAAGTCTCGCATTTTATTTTTTTGATTTTTTGAAACTATTGATTTAATCAAAATGTCACGTGTTGGCGAACCGGGCTTTCGGGCCCGTTGGGGAATTTATCTATTCTTTGTACCTGAACGTGAAGCGACGATGTTGAACAGTTGTGGGATGGGTCACTACCGTTTTTGAGGGTCCTTGAGACCACAGGGTGGTTTTAGGGGCATTGATTTAACCGTGGTTACTACTTTTGGTGTTTTGGGCCTTAGGGGCCCGTTGGCCCCTTTTGTTGGAAAATCGGTATTTTGCATGGAGCGGGGTAGATGGGAGTGTGCCGAACCCTTTTGGTGGACCTACTAACCCATTGAAAGGTGTTAGTGTCTTGGGTTTCGACGAAAATATCATTTTTCGATGATTCGGGCCATTGAGGCCCGTTAGTCGAACTTATTGAATTGTTTTTGGGCCCTTTCGAGTGAAGGCCCGTTCAAATCGAGGTGTCTACAGCTGCCCTTCTTTGCAGGAATTGCGTGCAAAGAACTACAAAGAATAGACCAAACCCCTATTTGTACGGGCCCGACGAAATTTTGCAAAACATGACTTCGAATTATCTGTTGAATTGATGACTTTTGCATAAAAATGGTTACTCAAGCACGGGGTCTGACAGAGTTACCTTATTGATTCCTTGGTCTTGATGGCGCGGAGCTCGTGTGAGACCTTGGATTTGATGAAGATTTGGTGATTTTAAAATTTGGGTATTTCTCGGTCGTGTTTTAACAAATCGAAATTGAGTGCAACTCGAAAGGTTTTTGAACTTTCAGATTTGATTTTTTTTTTTTTATTAGCCCGTGCTTGAGGCACGGATGACATTTAGAACAATTTAACCCGTGTTCAAGACACGGATGGTTTTATTCTTATCTCATCCGTGTCTTAGGCACGGATCCAATGAAGATGTCTTCATCCGTGTTGTTGGTACGGATAGATCAAATTTTACTTTATCCGTGCTGGTGACACGGACCAGTATGAGTCCAAACGTTTCAAAACCTGCGCGCCCTTTCATTTTCGATTTCTTTCAATTTTTCTTCCTTTCTTCCTTCTCTCTGGCGATTTCCCTCCTTTCTCTTCGTCTCCTTCTTATTCCTTCTTGGTTTGAGCACTTGTCTTGGTCGTTAGGATTACTCGGAGCGCACGTGCGGTCTTTTGGTGCTTGAGAGCGACTTAAAGTTTCTTGGGTGAGTTACGCGTTAGAGGTGAGTTTTGTTTTATTCTCTCTTTTCTTTCTTGTTTTCATTTGCCATATGAGAATGATAGTGAACACCATGATTTTTACACGATCACAGACTCTTCCTTGTCATTTTTGTTGCCTTCATTTGGACTTCTTTATATCGTGATGATTCCCCGAATGTTTGAGACGAGTCATGCTTGCCCCCTTTTTAAATGTCTTCATGTTTTAGGGACAGTGTATATTACCTTTCGTTGTCACTTGTCATCTCTTGCCTTATTTCAATTGCTATTGTATTATGTATTTGGCCTTGAATGCATAGCGGTGGTGGGCTTGTGTAGTTTGGAAGTGATGATGATTGAGGGTGAGCCATGTAGGGATGGTGGTTGAGGGTGAGTCATATAGGGATGGCGGTTGAGGGCAACATATGATGGGGTTTTAGTAGGGTTGAATTGACTTTGATTGATCGGGTTGACTGGGTTTGGATAGGGTTGGATTGACTTGAGTTGACTGGGTATGACTCGGGTTGACCTAGTTTGACTTAGATGGACTGGGATTGATCGAATCCATTGGGTTTTGGTTTAGACTTTAACTGGGATTGGCCAGATCAGCCGGGTATGATTCCGATTTGAATAGGTTGGTTTGACTTAGATTTGACTGGGTTTAACTGGGATTGGCCAGATCAGCCGGGTATGATTCCGATTTGAATAGGTTGGTTTGACTCAGATTTGACTGGGTTTAACTGGGTTGACTGAGTAGACTAGGTTTTGACTGGATTGTCCTTGGGTTTTGACTTAGGCGGATTGGTTTGACTGAGTTGACTGGGTTTGTGTTAACTTGGTTACGGCTGAACTGGGTTGACTGATTTTTTGGTAGACTTTGAGTTGATTGGGATTGGATTGGTTTAGACTGGATTTGCGGGTTGACCTGATCTCGGGTTGACTGAATTTGGCTGAGTTGGTCACGTTCACTGAGTTGAGTAGGATTGGATCGGTTCTGGGCGAGTTGGTCGAGTTGATTGGGTTTTAGGTTGAGTTGACCCAGGTTTGGCTTTGGTTGGATGGGTTGGACTTAGATTTGACCTAGATGGGATGGATTTGACTTTTTGGTTGACTAAGTTGGGTTGGTTTGACTCAATTAGGCTAGTTTTGCCTTAGGTTTGACTTGATTTAGTTAGGTTTAACCTAGACAGATTCCTCGAGATACGGGACTTTTACGTTGTTGATTGATCTCATGGCGACTTGCAAATGGGTAGAGAGCGGAGGGGCCGAATAGTGCATCAGTCATCCGATGATGAGGAGGAGGAGGCGAGGCCCCGGACTCGGGCTCGCTTTGCCTTGGGATCCGGTGTGGCCACAGAGTATGGTTGGCCGAGACAGCCTTCACGTAGGCCCGATTCAGCGTCGGTAGCTGGTTCTTCGTCTGGCAGCAGGGCAGATGAGGCCAGTTCTTCTCATAACGGTCCAGTTGAGGATCTGCCGAGTGGTAGTGGTGGTAGAGGTCGACGCGGTGGCCGAGGTCGGGCGGATAGAGTCGTAGGTGCCGGTAGGGAGGTTCCCAGGGTTGAGATTCCTGCAGAGGAGAGTGAGAGAGTACCAGATACCTCTCTTCTCCGTGGATTAGGGAGGCATGTCTCTATGTTAGTTCGTTTGGACATCCCTACACCCTATCCTTCAGCCAATTTCAGGGGTAGGTGGAGTTCCTTTCTTTCTACGGCTGCCCTATTCTCGGATGACATTCGGACGCAGTTTGCCACCGTGGGCTTTGGCGTTTTCTTGCAGATACCGTCTTTCAAGGCGGATCGACCCTTGTTCTTGGCCATGGTGGAGAGGTGGTTTCCGGCGACTCATTCATTCCACATGCCAGAGGTGGAGATAGGCATCAGGCCTTCGGATTTTGTGGTGATTACAGGTATCGCGATGGATGGAGAGCCTCTGCCTTTGACTCTGTTATCTATCCAGGAGGTGGGAGAGCTGTTGGGCATCACTAGAGTACCCGCTTCTATGGTGGGGAAGTAGGGTAGGATTAGCACAGAGGTGTTGATGGGTCTATTGTTGATTGAGGGAGAGGATGGAGCTCCGCCTACCTATAGAGAGAGATCGGCCCGCTTCGGTGATCGTGATTTTGACATTATCTTTCGGATCTGCTTTCTCCTTCTCATTGGTAGCTGTTTCTTCTTAGAGGACGATTCTTCAGTTTCTACCACATTTCTCTCTGTTATGTATGATATCGATCACATCGGCGATTTTGATTGGGGTAGTCTCATTTATGGTACCATTCTGGCTGGTCTTGATCGAGTAGTGGTGGGATTTACTGCGCACCGTGGAGCTGGCATCTCTACTCGATTCTTTTGGCATTTTATTGAGGTAAACTGGGTCCTGACTTTATTTCTCTATCTAATTCTCCTTCCACTTCCTATTTTCTCATCTGACACCTTGCTCTCTCTTTCAGATCTTCGTTCACGTCTACTTTCCCTTTTATCTGCCCCCCGTTGTCATCCTGACGAGGGTTACCCATTGGGGGTTGTTTTGGGCCACCAGAGATGCTAGGGCCATTAGGAGCAGCCCCAGGAGTGCACAGCCCACATCGACCGGTGTCGTCTTCGAGACGTGAGTACTTGAACTTTTCTCTTTCGTTTAGCCTTAAACTTTTTTCTGTCTTTTGACTATCTCTTTTGCAGATCTTCTCTGTTACTTTGCGAGACCTTCCCCGCACCGTTAGCGGAGGCATGAGGTGAGGAACGCCTATAAGCGTAACACACCAGGCGACAGCGCTACCCCTACTTTATTGGTGAGCAGAGATATACATTCTATCTAGGGGAGCGCTTGTTCTTTCAGCATGACGGGAGTCTTCGCATCCCTGTCGCTCCACTTGAGCCTATCTCGGGTGCGATGACGGTGGATGAGTATCTTGCCCAGGCGAGGGGCGCAGATGCTACTGGACTGGTGAGAGGGGGTGACTACCAGGCGTGGTTCCGAGAGGCCTCTATTGGGTGCATTATGCCTGCTGTCACTGCCCGGGCCGGGATCACTGAGATTGGAGGGGTCCTTCTTCAGGAGCATGCTGTCACGGTATATATTCTATCACTACCTTCCTTCTTTTAGAATTTTCTGCTTTTTATCATTCTTACTTGGTTGACTTTCTTGTTTTCAGGCTGATGATCTTCGTCGTCTTCGAGAGGCTTACGATGTGATCGAAGCCCAAGCGGCGAGGGCAATGGAGATGGAGAACAGGTGAAGGGCCTCTAGGGCGGAGGTGGATGAGCAGGCTGCTCGGTTGGAGGAGCAGGAGGCTCGTCTCGAGACTCAGGCGGCCCGGATCCAAGAGTTGGAACTAGAGATGGCCATGCGTGAGTCTCGCTTTCAGGCTGAGATGGTACGTCATTTCGCTTATTTTCTGTCTTGTAGCTCGTAGTTCATGGTATTAAATTTTGACTGGTTCCAACATGTGATATTTCCAAGACTACTATCGACGCCGAGATGGAGCGAGCACCTCTGCGCGGCCTCCGACACCTCCTAGGGTAAGTACTTACATTTTAGCCGTTCATTTCTCTAACCATGCTGCATATCATTCCGTTCATTTCTATACCCATGCTGCATATGTCATTGTGCTTTGTTTCTCTTATTTTCAGGCCTCCCCTTCTACCGGACCTGTTGTCCCCGGCGTTGATCTTGCGGGTACTACGAGAGCAGATGCTGCCCTGGATGCGGAGCTATTCTTTACGGATTCGGAGGGACGTTCGGATGCACGGCCTACACGCCGCCTACCTTCTTCCGGGGTGTCTGGTTCGGGTGCGGGGCTGGATCTTCTTCTGGAACTATCCCAGAGACTCAGAGTGCTCGGGACGATGCTCCCCCCTCTGTCTGACTTTGTTTTTTTATGTACCTTGCAAAACATTAGATGTTTCTATATTAGACTTTCAGCTATTGTATGCAGACATTATAACCTTGGTATATATATATATATGCATTTATGCTCATTGTTCCTTGTATTTGTTATAATTTCATGACTATATGTGTAATTCATTCGAACTTCTCGAGTGAGATATCGTTCATTGGGGTTCTTGAGTCCTTTCGAGTGTCGGTGGGTCTATTTGCAGGTAAAGGGGTGCGACGAGGGTCCCAAGGACCCCTCGAGTGTGCTCTTGAGTGGTGTGAGTCGTTTGGGACTCATGGCGAGTAATGCGGTCCTTTTAATTTGGCATAATATGATCTTGACGAGTTCCCATGTGCCCGATATATATCTCGAGAAATTTTGCGAGTTTTGAAAACATTTATCGAGCACGTAGGAATTCCTTAAGATAAACGTTAGATAATCCGGAATTATCAGCACTTCTACTGATTTGGTCCCGAGGCTGAAGAATGTTCTGGTCCGTGTTCTCAGCACGGATGGACTTTTTCAATGTTCATCCGTTCCAAGAGCACGGATAGGGTATTTTATGTCTTATCCGTGCCATGGGAACGGATCAGTCATATCTTGCTTCATCCGTGTTGTTGGCACGGATGAGTTATCTTTGATTGCATCCGTGTTTTGGGAACGGACCAGCATGATTTACTTAAGCTTTCACCTTGCCCTAACATCTCACTTTCACCTTTACTTCCCTTTTTTACTTTTGGCCGATTTTTACTCTCTTCTTCCCTCAACTTCTTCTCAAGCTCTATGGAGGTGTCATCCACTCTTCCCAACTTGAAAAGGTATGGCATGTTGACTCTTTTTGAGTAGTTGGATAGATAGCATGGACAATGATGATAGAGCTCGATGGTGTTTGAACAAGTTGGGGTTCACCCTCTCGTTGCCTAAGGTCCCATTGCAATGGGGTTTGATTGAGGTTATGTTGGGGTATTGGATTCCCGAGCTTAATCTTTTCCGGTTTGGGGTACATGAAATGACTCCCACTATCGAGGAATTTGAAGTATTGTTGGGGCTTGAGATATCGGGCCCCGTCGTGATTCCGCCTTTGCGTGATGGATTCCGAAGTGAGGCTTCCGATTTTTTGGGCATAAATCGCAAATTTTTGAGGATTCCGGATGGCGGATCGGTTTTGAAGACAATGTCCAAGTCTTTTTTGGTGGACCGCCTCACGGATCCCTCGAAGCCTCTGATTCATTTTAATGCTCTCACTTTGATGGCGGTGAGTCAACTCTTGTTCCCGAGTGGCGGAGACATCATAGATCTTTCTCTTATTCGCGTTGTGCAACAAGTCCGGGAGGGACGCCGGTTGGCCCCGATGCTTTTAAGTGGAATGTTCCAATCTCTCACGACTTGTTCTTTGGGCCACGATCGAACTTTTCGAGGATGTGCTCCCCTCCTGCAGGTAAATTCCATTTTAGTTTGGATTAAAATTTCGAATTAGAATTTATTAGTTTCCCCAGTCTTAGAATACTCCTGTTATTGTAGCTCTGGTTCATGGATCATCTGGCTTCAACTGAAGTGGTTAATTGCCCCTTTTGCGTGAATGTCGATCTCGTACTTATGATGTCGAAGCGAGTTGCTCCTTTTATCTCAGGCGGCAAAGAAGAATGGTATTCTTTTGTTGGCAAATGCATGAGTTTAATAGGTGGCTTCACGGCTACCCGATCTTCAAACCTCGATACATACCGAAATACACACGTCGTTGGTTGGTGATCGGGTTTGATGTGTTCATTCCCGACACTTGAAATAACGATCTCAAGCCGTGGAACTACTAAGCATCGGGGCTAAGTATGTTATGGGTGGGGTGGCTTGGAAGTGAGGCTATGCTCGCAAGTGCACGTGTTGCATTTTCATATTCATTATTTTTTACATCGACCCCCTTACAAACGTTCATAAACAAGAATGTAAGTAAATATTACAATTGTGGACACAAGATGCCATCAAAAGAAAAACAAAATACACACAACAACAAGAAACCAACTTAGTAAACTAAAAATCTATTTTTTTTCAAATGATCGAGTTACTCGCGAGGGATGAGCCGAAAAGTCCCCAGTGGAGTCGCCAGCTTGTAGCTACGTGGTTTTCGTCGTCATGACGACCACAACTACTAAATTTGGAGTCGCCACCATTCAAATTGAAAAGGGGTGTGAATGGTCACCCGGTGTGTACCTATCGAAAAACTGCCATTTTTTGGCGTTAGTGACTCGCAACGGATAGGATTGATCAAACCTAGAGGTTCGGGCAAGCGGCTCGGTTGGAGAAAAGGGAAGGTGTTAGGCACCCCTTTCTCCCCGCCACGTGGCGGTAACCTCAAATAACTCGGTCATTTTGATTTTTAAAAGAAAGTGGAAAGTGTGCCACATGGGTACATTTGTTCCCTAAGTAGGGATTTAATTTTGGCTTGATCATAGGATCATCTCATCAATGGAGATGATCCTTGTAGATCCAAGCCTTGAGGTCCATTCATGCTCAACTCATTTAAAATAAAATGAAAAGAGGGGGGATGGTAGAAGAGGGCAGGGGAGAGGGTAGAGAAAGGAAAAAAAGGGGGGGTGTTGATTGCTCCCACCTTGTACTCTTGGATTCCTTCTTCTTCTTTTTCTTCTTCTTCTTCTTTGAATTCTCTTTAGTCCTTGGTGAGTTGAGAGTGAAGTTATTTCTCTAGAGTGTGTTATGAGAGAGTAGGGAGGGAGTAGATAGAGTAGATTCTTTTCTTATGGAGACTTGGTGTACCCTTTTTGGGGTGAGAGGAGGTTATTTATAGGTGTTTGGAGGGGGTTGTGGTTGAGGGTATAATGGGGTTAAAAATGTGAGAGAAGGGGTAATGGGTATAGGATTTAGGAGTGAGGGGTGTGAAATTTAAGGTGAAATGGAGGGTAAATGTGTAATGAATGAAAATGGGTGAGGTTTAGACCCAAATGGGTTGGATCTTACCCAAATCCATTGGGTGGGTAGAGTGTTTGGTTGTTGGTTAACATGAGTGATGGTTGGTGGTGGAGTGGGGGTGTAAGAGAGTGGTTTAGAGAATGAGTGTTAGGTTGGTTGATGAGGTGAGGTGTGTAGATTTAGGGGAATGGGTTGTGTAAGAGGTTGTTAAGTTAGTTTTTGGGAGGAGAAAGGAGATGATGCCATGTGGCAATCATGATGAGAGGGTGAGGAATGAGATTGGTTGATTGGTTGATGAGGGTTGTTTGATTAGGGAGAGAAAAATGGGTTAGTTGATTGATGATGAATGAAGTATGGGTTGAGTTGGTTTTATTGGAGTGTTTTAAGGAAGATGATGGGTAGAGGTATGGGTGGTGATGTGGGAGTTGATGATGGTGATGGATTAGGGTATGGGTGGAGGTGTGGGTGGTTGATGATGTTAGAGGATGGGGATAGGTTAGGTTAGGGTAGGGTATGGGTTGAGGTGATTTTGGAGAGAGGTGAGATGGGTTTGATGGGTTGTTTAGAGCATGGTGATGGGAAGTGTGATTGGATGAGGGAGGTGATGGGTGGTGATGACAAGTGTCATCTTTTGATGTTGAGGGGTTGATTGGTTGATGTGAGTAAGGGTTGATGGGTTGGGTTGTGGGTTGGATAGTGAATGGGGTATGGATAGTGGTTAGAGGGCTTTTTTATGGATTGGGCTTAGGCTTATAGGAGATGTAGGTTGTTTTGGATTGGACAAGGCTCGTTTTGGATTGAATTTTGATAAGGTAGGTTGGTTTTAAGGTTTAAATGATGTAGGATTGATTTTTAGCTTAGGGGTGAGGTGAAAAAAATTCTAAAAATGAGTTCATGTTTCGTAGGCCTTGAGTGGGGTTTAAGGTGTTTGTGGATTTGGAGATGGAACGATGGAGGTTGGATGAAGGGGTAGGCATCCCAAGTCTCGCATTTTATTTTTTTGATTTTTTGAAACTATTGATTAATCAAAATGCCACGTGTTGGCGAACCGGGCTTTCGGGCCGTTGTAGAATTTATCGATTCTTTGTACGTGAACGTTGAAACAGCGATGTTGTTGAACAGTTGTGGGATGGTCACTACCTTTTTGCGGGGTCCTTGACACCACGGGGTGGTTTTAGGGGCATTGATTTAACCGTGGTTACTACTTTTGGTGTTTTGGTGTTTTTGGGCCTTAGGGGCCCGTTGGCCCTCTTTTTTGAAAATCGGTATTTTGCATGGAACGGTGGATAGATGGAAGTGTGCCGAACCCTTTTGGTGGACCTACTAACCCATTGAAAGGTGTTAGTGGCTTGGGTTTCGGCGAAAATATCATTTTCCGATGATTCGGGCCTTGAGGCCCGTTAGTCGAACTTATTTGAATTATTTTTGGGCCCTTTCGAGTGAGGGCCCGTTCAAATCGAGGTGTCTACATATTATATGTTTGTTTTTTTCCATTAAAAATATGTTACTTCTAATGTATAATTTATAGAATATTGGCAATCCATAGAATCGAACCAAACCAAACCTAACCGAACCGAACCGAATCAAATTGACCTTAGCTCGGTTTGGGTTGGTTTGGTTCCAATGACATTTTGGTTCGGTTTTGATTGTAATTCGGTGGAATCGACCTATGTTAGTTCGATTCTAATTTGGCCTCAAATCAAAACAAATCATACCAAGTTGCATCATTAATTTTCCAATTTAGCCTCAAATCAAAACAAATCATACCAAGTTGCACCATTAATTTTTAGGGAAGTTGAAGATGATGAATTGCAAGAAGAAACTTAAGAACATTATTTATGAAAATTTTAGAATTTCCTTGATTTATTTATGAAAATTTCACAAACTTATCTGAATCAACATAACTAAACCTTCTCCAAATAATTGTTGAATCCAAACACTTAGTTACTATGATTTTTGTAATGGGTAAAAGATGTAATGCATATGAACCCTACACGTGTCTAGATGTGGGTAGAATGAATAAATTAAGCAAAGTTGTTCTACTCTACTTAGAGGCACCTAAGTCAACCCAACACAGATTTAGGGCAGGGTAAAGTGTCCACCCTGCACTATTTCGAGAGTAGAGCATGGTAGAATTATGTAGCAAGACAAATCTTTCAAATATCCTAATTTTGTGGGATATCCCAAGAATTTTGGAAGGATGTGATGCGGTCAACGCGGAATCTCTTCAAATTGAGTAACTTCCTCAAAAAGCAAGGGATTCTTGTATAAAGTTCCCTGAAGATTAGGGATCATGAGAGGACTTCTATTCGGGGAAGATCTCAGGAAAAATGGATAAATAAGGTAGGAGGCCCAAAAAGGTATAGGGATCTGGGATGAGATTGAGAGTTTATTATTAATTTTTAGAAAGCTAACTTGATCGTTAGAGAATCCTTGGCAGGTACTACGCCGATACTACCATTAGATCAGAGAAGTAGGACTGAGATATGGACGGAATGACGAAGCTTAGTTGTCAGAGGTAACTCGAAATCACTTCTGTGGACACGTGATTTATTCAATTTTGAATATATCAACCACTTTTTGGGGGTTTGAAGTCACCACCATTCATATTTGAAATGGGTGTGAATGGTCACCCGGATTGCATTTTTTTGAAAAATCATATTTTTGGCATTTGATGACTTTCGTACGAATATGACTCATTTGGTCCAACTTTTGATTTAAAGTAAAGCGGTCCATTTTATGGAGTAGGGAAGGTGTTAGGCACCCTACTCCATTCACCGTTAGTGGTAACCTCAAACTCGATCCATTTTTTAAAATAAAAATAAAATTAGAAAATGAATCGGAAAATCCGATATGTGCCCTCAAGTATGAGGGGCTTTGATGTTGGTTCAACCCATTGAGGGCACCCTTATTGAAAAAGGGGCCTTTCGATGGTTCAAACCATGGTGATGTGTGTAAAGGTGTATAGAAAGGGATGAGTAGAAGAGGGGAGTTGAAGGGGGAGTTTTTTTTTCCAAACCCATCTTACTCCTTTGTTGACTTTCTTTGACTTTTCTTTAACTTTTATTGATGAATCATTTTGATCTTCTTAGATTTGCTTGAAAAGAAGTTGAAAGTTGAGAGTTGAAGGTAATGGAGGCGAGTTGAGAATTGAGAGTTTGAGAGTTGAAAGTAGTAAGGTGAGTTGAGAATTGAGAGTTTGAGAGTTGAGAGTAGTAAGGTGAGTAGAGAGTTTTTTTTTTTAGAAAGTATTTTTTTCAAATTTTCATTAGGTAATGAGAATTGAGAATGAGAGGGATTTTATAAAGTTTGGGAGTTATTTTTAGGGGTAAGATGGGGTGAAATGAAAAGAAGTAGTGTAATGGTGTGAGGTTTAAGAGAAAGGTGGAGGTAAATTAGAGAGGATTGAAGGGCATTTGTGTAAGAAGGGTAAATAGGTTGTTTTACAACCCAAATGGGTTGGATCTTTCAACCCATTTGAGTTGAGTATTAGATGGAATAAAATAAATGAGATGATGGGATTGTGTAAGAGAGTAATTAATTGGTGAAGTAAGTTGAGAGGATGAGATTTTAATTAAAAGAAGGGTTGTGTAAGAGGGTAGTTGATGATATTTTGGGAGGGTATGGGAGATGATGTCATGTGTTAAAATGGGTGGAAATGAAGGGTTGAGATGAATTGATGGGAGAGTATGATTACTTGATTTGAGAGGAGGGGTATGGGTTTAGATTGTAGGTATGAGTTTTGTAGGGAATGATGATGGTAGATTAGGGGAGGTATAAGTTAGAGGTGTGGGTAGATTATATTTTTTTAGAGAAAAGGTGATGGGTAAATGTGGGTAGATTAGGGATAGGTATAGGTTAGGGGTGTGGGTAGATGATGTTTAGAGAAAAGGTGATGGGATAGGTTGGAAATGAGGGAGGTGAATTGGGGTGGTGACATGTGTCTCACCTTGATGATTGTGGTGATTGGTTGTGATATTGGGTTGGGTTGAGAATTGGGCTTGGATAGAGTGTTGGGTAGGTATAGTGTTGGATTGAGTTTAGGTTGTGGGTTGAATATGAATGTATTTGAGTTGAATGGGTTTGGGTAATGGGTAGAATAAACATGGGTTTGGGTTAAGTTGAATGAGCTTAAGTACTGGGTAGAATAAAAATGGGTTTGGACTTATGTTGGATTGAGTTGAAGAGTATATAAGGGTGATGAGGAACTGGGGTCCATGGGCCACGTGGGAAGCCTTAGGCCATTTATTGAAAGAAATAGAGGTCTTTGAAGGTATGGGCTTTGGGGGCCCAATCCGTTTTTTACTATCTTTTTGAGCATTTTGCGTTGAGGGCCCGGTCAAATTTGGGTGTCTACAACCTCTACATAAACAGAACTTTGTTTTAATTTCATCTTTTTAATAGAAACAAGACGGTCAGATCGACTCGTTCTAGTAACAACCAATTGCAAGTCCCTCATGTCGTTCCCATCACGAGAGACCAATTGATAGCTTAGATGAACAAGATGAGGAAATGGCAGGAAGAGTTGCAGTAGAAGATGGAAACTTTGGCTATAGAGAATCTGGCACTTACCCAAGGATTGGAGGCTCAACAAAATGACAATCAAGGTCATAATTTGTGTGAAGATGCAAATGATGATGATTGTGCTTCCTTAGACCGTAATGGCTCAAGGCCTGGCCATGACCAGATTGGTACGGGAGGGGTGGTGTAGACACCTCATTTTTGCATCTACTTAATTCGACAATTCGTTACCTGGTTGTTGTGGATTCCTAATGATGAGCATAAAAGAACTCGAAGGCTTGTGAGTATTGCTTGATTCCTTTTATTTCTAGTATTTTCATCCTCCTTATTCGTTACAACTCGACATAGAAATTTACGCACGCTTAGGATCACTACACCTTACACCCGATTTAGCAAGCACGTACGCTTAGGTTCGCTACATAGTTCGACAACTTAGAGACTTTGCTGCACTAGGAAAATATGACTTTGAAACTTAGAAATACTCACACAGTGACTAAAAGAAACCTCATGCTAAACTTTGAAAAAATTCGTAAAAATAATCAAAATGACGAAAATACCATTAATAAATTCCAGACCTTCGAAAAATCTCGAAAGTACCTCCATTGCACTCAGAATGTGATTTCGAGTCTAACGAGACCCAAATAAATGAAAACAGAGAAATTTATAAAAATATATAAAATCACCTAAAATGACGAAAATACTCCTCATAAATTTCGGATCTCCGAAAAATCTCGAAAGTATCTCTATTGCATTCAGAATGGTAATTTCGAGTCTAATGGGACCCAAATCAACAAAAATAGATAAATTCAAGAAAAATCTATAAAATTCATAAAAATAACTAAAATGCCCCTTAATATTCAACTCTAACATAAAGACTCTGATCCCTAGGAAAATAAAATTCAAATCGAAAATAAAATTAAAATTTAACCGAGAAATCAATTTAAAATTCAAATCAAGTTCAAACCGAAAATTAAAATAAAATTCAAATTGAAAATTAAACTAAAATTTAACCAAGATCCAATTAAAATTCAAAACTCAATATTAATTTAAAATCGGAAATCAAATTAAATTTCAATTAAAATACAAAATAAAAATTAAGTTTAAATTAAAAATCAAGAAAAGAATTAAAATAAAAAATCAAAATCAAATTGAAAATCAAGTTGAAAATCATTCAACCAATTAAAAAGTAAAATTAAATCGAATCCATCAACAACCACTAATACAAATTAAAATTAAATTGAAAATAATTAAACAATCAAAATTTAAAATCAAATACAAATTCAAATTTATTTTAAACATCAAATTCAAATTCAAATCAAAATGTCGACTCAAATAAAGAATTTAATTGAAATCAACCGATCGTAATTAAAACCAAATTTATCAACCAATTATAACTCAACAATGGTAGGTTACCATAGTACGAGTAGCGTGGGATTCCTCCCCCATTTTATAAAAACATAATAATAATAATAAATAAATAAAAAGAGGGGGCTACCCACGTTTTCTTCCCTCATTCACGTCTTTCTTCTCCAACCGTTGCCTTCTCTCCCATCTTTCCATAACCACCCATGATCTTCCTTCTCTCCCTCTCTCACGTTCTATGGTGGAACCACCATAAAATAAGAGAAAACAGAAGTTCAAAACAAAAACAAAAACGAAAAAAAGATCATCTCTCTCACACTTGGCAATAGCCATATCCTCATAAGACAACCCACTCTTCCTCACGTTTTAGAGGACCCATTGCAGCCCCTTTCCTGCACAAAAAACTTGCAACACAACCCCATCCTCTTGGGGGAATCTCACTCACGTTCTACCCTTCACAACCACTTCTTCTTCTCCACCATTAAATTTGCAACACAACCATCATCATCAATGTCCCAGCCCTCTCTCACTCTCTAACAATGTCTCCCTTTTTGCTACAATAGCCCTCCCAATCTCTCTATCATTCTCTCTATTTCTTCTTCTCCATAGAACCTGCAACATAGCAAGCCCAGCTAGCTTTCTCACGTTTTTTTTTTCTCTACCCTCTCCTACTTGTCCTCTCTACAAAAACGCCCTCTTACTCCTTCTAGACGTTTTCTATTCTAAACCCCTCTTACTGCCCAATGCCCTTCTCAGACCTTTCTCCGTCTCCCAACCTCCATCTACCTCTCCCAACCACCATCACCTCTTGGCCTCATACACGTAATAGTAACCCAGCCGTTTTCTTTCTTTTCTACCCATTGCAACACCTCCCAGACCAACCTTGCCGCTCACAACAACCATTAACGCAATACAACGTCCCAGCGTGCCCACTTCTCTGCTTGGGCTATTCAAGTTTTTGTTACGGCATAGTTACAGCGTGTATAATAGCATCTACCTCTTTGTCCTCATCTCTTAGCAGCGAGTACTCACCGATCTTCAAGTTATACCTGAAGGAATCAACTCGCTATTATTAGGTAAGCCCATCTTTATTTTTTATTTTTATTTGTATTTTATTTTTATTTTTTTTATTTTTATTTTATCTTCTTCTTTTATGTTAAATTTGCCCCCCGTTCACATTGAAGTTTCATGTTAATTTTTGGTGTTATGATCATCATAGAATTGGTTATAAGATGATTTTATTTTACTTTATTTTATTTTATTTTATTTTATTTTTATTTTTTTATTATTTTTTCAATACCATGTGATATTTTATCGCATTTTAAACGAGAGGCATTGTTTATATGTGTTGTTTGTTTCCGCACGTCAATAAAATTAAAAACAATTTTATGAAATCTCATTTTCTTATTTTCTCATGTATATTGGTAGGATTAGAAATTCTTTTATGTATTCCTTATGTTTGCTTATCAATAGAATTAAAAATATTTTACTTTAGGCGGTTTTGAGTTTTTATCGATAAGATTAGATTTTTTTTTAACACACTCTTTTATATGTTTTGTTTTATTTTTGCATGGTGATAGGTTAGAGGAATATTTTTTATGTTTTATTTTTGCACGGTGATAGGTTAGAAGAATATTTTTTATGCCTCCATCTTGTTTATTTTATTTTTATTTTTGATTTCGTTTTTCAATGTACCTAAATTGATTTGCTAATCTTGGGTATACGCGCGTGGCACTAATGACAATCTTTAGTTTCCGAAATATTTTTGGATCTATTCGCTCATTTTTTGTTGATAGATTGACCGGGCCAACTCGCTAATATAAAATTAGTGGATCGGCTCGTTGGGTGTTAATATTTATCGAGTCAATTCGTCAATTTTTGATGTTATTGAGCCAACTCATTAATGTTAATATTAATCAATTCATAAACTTTTTGTGTACACGGAAGTTAAAAATTGATTTTCCTCAATAAAAAATCAACGAGTGAACTCATTGATTTTTGTGTGCATTGAAAATTTTAAATCAAAATTTTCTATAAAATAGGCGCATGAGTCAACTCATTGATTTTTTATGTGCATTGGAAATTCCAAATCGAGATTTTCTATAAAATTGGGTACGTGAGTCAACTTACTGATTTTAATACACGTGGCATTTAAAAAAAATCGAATTTCCTTTATTAAAATCATGTGAATCGACTCATTGATTTTAGTGCATGTGGAGATTCAAAAATCGATTTTCTTTGATAAAATGTCGTCAATGAGCCAATTCACTAATTTTATATACGTGGCATTGAAAATCGATTTCATATTATTCGAAATGTGACCGAATTGATCCATTATTTTTTGGCGCCATGTAAGTCTTATTAAATCATGGGATTCCTTTATGTGAAATTAGATAATCTATGTAATTATCTTAACCATAAGATTTGTTTGGCAAACCCGACATAAATCGACGATGATAATTGGACTATAGTCTTATCCCGTTGACCATAGGTTAGTTTTGGATCGTATTAGAGACCGATCATCTTGATCGGACAGGTTCGGTGCCTAACACTTTCTGAAACCCGTAACCTGACCCCTTACTCATCTCTCTAATCTGTGGACCGATCCATATCCATTTGGAGTTAATTTTGATTCCTACACCAAAACTAAGTGGCGGCTTTCTATTTCTTCAAATCCTCGAGATACATAAATCGGACCCCTATCCGTTATTTAGAGAACGGTCGGGGGTCGAGGCGATTTCAACAACAGTTATACATGTTGTACTTAGGATAGATGAAGAAAAGTTCAGAAAGAAAGATATTGATATAAAGCTAAAAGCTCGCAGAACAGAGCACATGGAGCACGTCTACTCAGTTAGGAGTGGATTGATAGATAGAACTTTAGGGGGAGGCGAGTTGACAATGGCTTTCTCTGAGAGGGATTTGGAATGAGTAGTTTATCCGTACTACGATGCACTCATTAGTCACCCTCCAAGTCGAAACATTCACATTGAAGAGGATATTGATCGACAACGGGAGCTTGATGCACATTCTATACTTGTTTACTTCCAAAAAGATGGATTTGACTAAGAGTATGCTTAACCCTGCTAGGGCACTTCTGGTCAGATTCAATAAGTCTTCAAAACAACCTTGGAGGGAGATAGTTTTGCCAGTTTAGGCAAGGTCAGTGACGTTAATCGTGAGGTTTACAATTGTAGATGTGGTTTCTCCATCTAATGCAATCCTAGGAAGGTGGTGGACTCATGAGATGAAAGTAGTTCCATCAACCTACTATCAGGCCTTGAGGTTCCCAACCCCTCAAGGAATAAGGGACATCCGATGAGATCAGGCGCTCGTATAGATCTGTACTATAGGAAATCCAAATACCGTCATGTCGACGTTTCTAAAGCAATCACTGTTTCCATGTTTTAAACCCTAGGGTTTTTTGATAGAAACCCAGAAAACTGTCTACTTAGAGAGAAGAAAAAAAGAGAGAATCTGATATTCTATGATTGTTTTTCACGTCCCCTCTTCTTATCTATTTATAGAGATAAACATAGAATTACAGTCTCCTATTATAATAGAGACTCAATCTTATTAGGACTTTAACTCAAAGAGGAGTCCTAATATGTGATAATCATGGTTTGGGTCCACATGGATGCCTAAACAACCAAAAAAAAAACATACAAAGGTGAGAAAGAAAATGGTAAGTCAATGAAAAAGGGTATTTTTGTCAAAACACAAGGGTTACTATAGAAAAACGCCCTATTTGCCCTATACTTTAAAAACGTCTTTATTTTATGAGTTTCATACTTGTGGAATTATAGCTAAAATTCCCATGTAATAATTTAACTTGTATGAAATTTTATAATATGTGAAAAAAGAATAGATGTTCATGTAATGAAAAGGTAAAAAAAGCTGAACACTTAACACAAGTACTTAAAATTCTCTTTATATTTTAAATTTAATTTTACTTGAATTACATTTACTTTGAGATATCATTTTGTTAGTATTTAATTAAACTACCAATTTTATTATAAATAATATGAATAAAATAAATGTACTAGTTGGATACCCGAATGAGACACGATTTTTATAAGGTCCTTAAGATAGCTACCTAGAATTAAACCCAAAAATGATCAAGTCCATAATAGAATACTCAAAACTGACTAATCGATTTTTTATTTTTAATTTTATAAGTAGAAGTTTTATTAAAACGAGAACAAGGAGTCCTCAAGGAAAACAAGCAACAAGCATCAAAACCACATCAAACAAACAAAGACTACTCCCTAATTACATTTTCCCATCTAAAAGGAAAGTTTTCAAAGTAAAAATTGTTGAACTTCTTAAACCGCTTACACCAATAAAATAACAAACCAAAGATAATATCCTAAGCATTACTCGCCTTGTCATTGAAAGTATGCATATTCCTCTCTTTCCACAAACCCTAACAAATAACAAAAAGCGTTAAACTCCACTGAATTTTCAATTTGCCAGAAAACGAAGGGGACTTCCAACCAAAAAGACATTGAACCATCGAATTAGGATGACACCAAGTAATCTTAAAGAAAGAGAAAGTGAGACCAAACACAGAAAGCCACTTCACAATGAATAAAAAGGTGGTTCACAGACTCCCTACTTGCTTTACCCATACAACAATAGTCAACCAAGATGAAACCTTTCCACCTAAAATGATTGATCGTTGGAAGCTTGTTCAGAAATGCCAACCATAAGAAAAAATACACTTTAGACAGAACCTTAGAATTCCAAATAACCGAAGAAGGAAATAAATGTCTTGCATACCTTCAATTAAGGAATAAAAAGATTTGACCAAGAAACGATCATCACCACTTCCTTTCCAAATCTTACGATCCGCCTTATCAAGTGAAAGACCCATAGAAGATAACAAGTCAACGATAAAAATTGCGTCATCAATCTCCCAATCGTTCAATCTTCTCCTAAGGCCAAGATCCCAAGACACACCCCTCTCATTAGGAACTAAGAAGATGGAGATCGACATTCCTTCTCTCATAGATAACAGGTACAAATCAGGGAACAAATACTATAAAGGGGTGTCACTACATCAACCATCTTCTCAAAAATGAATACTATCACCTCTACCCACTTCAAAGCAAATGCGATCATCCAAGGAAGTTCCTAACTTCGAAATGCCTCTCCAAACCTTGAACCCAAAGGTATGACGACTCGACTTACAATCCCAACCAAAATGTTCTTTCCCAAAGTTAGTCACTACAAGGGTTCTCCAGAGATCGCTTTTGTCAATGCCAAAACGTTAAAGCCACTTCCCAAGTAATGCCTCATTAACATACTTGAATCTCCAAATCCCAAGAGCACCCACTTTCTTAAGACAACATACTAGCTTCCAATTCACCAAATAAAAGTTACAATTATCGCTCTTGTCATTCCAAAGAAAGTCCCTCACCCACTTATTCAATTGAGAGTCAATGGAACTGGGCAACACAAATAACGAAAGATAGTAAGTAGAATACTTGTCAAAGTACTACTGATTAACATCAGCTTCCCCCCTTTAAGAGATATTTAGTTTAACATGAACCAAGTCTCTTCCTAATCCTTTCCAACATCAACTCCCAAACCGAAGGTGCTTTATAAGATGCTCCCAAGGGAAGACCTAAATAGGACGTGGGACTTGACAACCCAAGAACTCGGCCCAGGTCTCAATATCAGGAACCTCCCCAATAGCATAAATCCTGTTTTCTCTCAAATTAATTAGAAGATTAGACACCGCCTCAAACTAACAAAGAAGGCCCCTAAGAAAACACACATGACTAGGACTCGCATCCAGAAAGATAAGTGTGTCATCTACAAACTGAAGGTGGGGTTACTTTAGGTCCCATCTCAAAAACTCCAAACTCAGTTAAAGCTCCCACCGTAGTGACCCTATGAATCATCCTCCCCAAGGCTTCCACAACAATGTTAAAGAGAAAAGGAGAAAGCTAGTCGCCTTGCCTTATTAACCCTTTGGAGCTCTTAAAAATGCCAACCAAACAACTATTGACCAAAATGAAAAAGGAGACCGAGGAAACACATTTGGTCATCCAGTTGATCCATTTCTCATAAAAACCCATACAACGTAGAAGTTACCATAGTTCCAATTAAAATGATCATAAGCCTTTTCAATATCCACTTTGCGCACTAGACCCGCCTTCCTCGATTTCTTCCTAGAATTAATACACTCGTTAGCCACCAAAACACCATCCAACATCTGCCTCCCTTTAATGAAGAACCATTGCTCCTTGCCAATAACCTTAGGAATTACTACCTTAAGTCTCTAGGCAAGAGTCCTCGTCAAAATCTTTTAGGTAGAAGAAACCAAGCTGATTGGCTAAAGTCCCTAACGCTAAGAACGTACTATAATCCAAAAAAACTTCATCAAAGAAATCTCTAAAAATCAATAAGTCCTTTTTAATCACCTCCCAACATGACTTATAAAAACCCATCATGACTTATAAAAGATTTAAGTATAAAATAGTAAAATAGAATAAAAATATTTCAAATAACTTTTTGAGGCTTGATAATATTCATGAAATATAAGAATTTGTTTTGCCATTACAAGACGAATATATATATATATATATATATATATATATTGGGTCAGGTTCAAGGGCCATATGAGAAAACATATGAGAAAACTTTCGTTTTTCAAAATAAGGGTTAGAGGTTTTGGATTGAGCTGATTTTTTGCAAGGATGGTCACTATGATGAGAAGATCATCCTCACAAAAAATCAGCTCAATCAGAAACTTCTAAATCCATCAAAAGTGATTTACAAATTAATGATAAAAAGTGGTAAAAAAATCGACGGTCCACATTCTAAATCACTTTTAATGGGGTTAGAAGTTTCAGATTGGGCTGATTTTTTTTTTTTTTTGATGATCTTCCCATCATAGAGATCATCCTCACAAAAAATCAGCTCAATCCAAAATTTCTAACCCATATTTTTAAATTTTATTAAAAACGAAAGTTTTCTCATATGTTTTCTCGTATGGCCCTTGAACCTGACCCACATATATATATATATATAGGGAAATGTTCAGCACCCTAAGTTTTACCACACACTTTAACAAACGTTTTTTGTCCTACATGGGTTAGAAGTTTTGGAATGGGCTGATTTTTGGTGAGGATGATTTCTATGATTAGAAGATCATCCTCCCCAAAAATCAGCCCATTCCGAAATGTTTAGCCCCATGTTTACACGTTGAAAAATCGTGGACCGTCCATTTTTTGTAAACCATTTTTGATGGGGTTAGAAGTTTTGGAATGAGCTGATTTTAGGTGAGGATGATCTCCTCACCATAGAGATCATCCTCATCAAAAATCAGCCCATTCCAAAACTTCTGACCCATGTAGGACAAAACGCATTTGTTAAAGTGTGTGGTAAAACTTAGGGTGCCGAACGGGACCCATATATATATATATGGGTCCCATATATATATATGGGTCCCGTTCGGCACCCTAAGTTTTACCACACACTTTAACAAATGCGTTTTGTCCTACATGGGTCAGAAGTTTTGGAATGGGCTGATTTTTGATGAGGATGATCTCTATGGTGAGGAGATCATCCTCACCAAAAATCAGCTCATTCCAAAACTTCTAACCCCATCAAAAATGGTTTACAAAAAATGGACGGTCCACGATTTTTCAACGTGTAAACATGGGGCTAAACATTTCGGAATGGGCTGATTTTTGGGGAGGATGATCTTCTAATCATAGAGATCACACACTTTAACAAACGTTTTTGGTCCTACATGGGTTAGAAGTTTTGGAATGGACTGATTTTTGGTGAGAATGATCTCTATGATTAGAAGATCATTCTCCCCAAAAATCAGCCCATTCCGAAATGTTTAGCCTTATGTTTACACGTTGAAAAATTATGGACCGTCCATTTTTTGTAAACCATTTTTGATGGGAGATCATCCTCACCAAAAATCAGCTCATTCCAAAACTTCTAACCCATGTTAGACAAAACGCGTTTGTTAAAGTGTGTGGTAAAACTTAGGGTGCCGAACGGGACCCTATATATATATATAGGGGGGCGTTCAATGGCCAACTTTTTGGCAAATTTTTTGGCAAAACATTTTTCAAAACATGAGTTAGAGGTTTTGGAATGGGCTGATTTTTGGTGAGGATGATCTCTACGGTGAGGAGATCATCCTCACCAAAAATCAGCCCATTCCAAAACTTCTAACCCATATTTACAAGCTAAAAAATCGTGGACCGTCCATTTTTTGTAAACTGTTTTGGATGGGGTTAGAAGTTTTGGAATGGGCTGATTTTTTGTGAGGATGATCTCCTCACTGTAGAGATCATCCTCACCAAAAATCAGCCCATTCCAAAACCTCTAACCTATGTTTTGAAAAATGTTTTGCCAAAAAGTTTGCTAAAAAGTTTGCCCTTGATCGCTACCCATATATATATATATATATATATATATATATATATATATATATATATATATTTATATGGGCCTCGTTCAACAGACAGACTCAGAAACATAATTCATGACAAAACTTCTCGTGGGACTTTAGATCTTGTAAGATCCAATGGACAAGGTCGTATGAGATAGTTGCAAAACACTAATAAATAAAATACTTCTTCATATTTACAATCCACCCCCTCAATATTACCAACACCTCCCCTCTTATACACAATGTTCTGATCTCTTGCGAATTTGTACAGATGGGCATAGAGGAGGAAGAGATGATCATGATGAGGTTGAATGGTTTCAAAGACAAGTAAACAGATTTAGAATTATGATTTTGTTGTTGTAGTTGATATCATGGGTTGTAGAGGATCTTCCAAGTTTAAAATCTGCAAAAAGAGAAAACAGTTGATCAAGCCTTAAAGATGGATCCCCATATTACATTCTACACCTGCAACCCCTTCATCAAAGATGAGTTCCAATGACAAAAAGATTGATCGAAAAATCCCTAAAGATGGATCTTCAAAATTCGCGACCTCTCATTCAAAGATGAGTTGCCAAGATCGAAAATCAAACCTGCTTGAATCACGAATCACTCGAATGTGATACTCTACAAATCAAATATCGAATACCCATTTCAAGAAAATCATTTAATTTTCTTTTTATTGTGAAATTTTATACAAAATTAAACAAATCAAAAGATGGGAAACTTAGGGTTTTCTTTGTGAAATTTAGGATTTTTTTACTGATTGTTTTTTTTTATTCAAAAAGTCCTTCAGAGGTCCGCCATTAATGAGCTTTGAGGTTGCAGATATATATGAAGGGGACGAGAGAGAAAGAGTGATAAGAGGCTCTGTTGCAAGGTGATTGCAAACTAAGCTTTTGCCGCCTTCTACGATGGAGAGTGAAGGTCGTGTGGAGAGCTTCAGTTTGGGGAAGACTGAGAGGATAAAACGCTGGAAATTCATGGAAAGGTATTATTTATAAGAGAGAGGTGATTGTAATTAAACAAAAAAAAAAAAAATTATAAATAGATTAAAAAATCTGATAAAGAGTTGTGCGTCCTGCACGAGTGGTGTAAAACTATGAAACTTAGATCCTGGCCGTCCAATTGGTTATGATCCAACAGTTACTTTTCTTTTTCACGAAATCTGTTTTTGAGTCTGTCCCTTGAGGTTCTTTGGTGAAAGATGTAATGGAGATCACCGCATCCATATGCTTGCAAAGAATATGAGCATTTCCCAGAAAAAAAAAATTAAAATAATTTGCACAAGAGTAGGGCTAGCAACGGATCAGTACCACTCTGCTATCTATCCGAAATTTTCACCATGCAATCTAGATCCGATCCGAAAATTTCACCCTACAATCCAAATTCAATTCGAAAATTTCAGCCTATGATCCAGATCCGATCCGGTTAAAATTTCATCAATCCTAATCCGATTCAATCCAATAGATTTTTTTTTTCAAGTAATTATGTTTGGTGAAAATAACACCTACAGTTTGGGTTTGAGAGGGAAGAAAAAAAAGAGATGGGCTTTGAGGAAGGAACCCATGAAGTTTAGGCAAAAAAATTAAGAGATCGTCTATGGAGATGGAGATCTGCACTCTGCAATTGAAAAAATAAATAGAGAGCGAGACATACCTGGCGCTAGAGAGAGAGAGAGAGAGATGTGGTGCCCTCAGTGTCCAACCATCTTTGTCACCTAAGCCCTCTCCGTCGCCTGTCTAAGCACTCGTTGTTGCCGTGAGCCATGGCCTTGCAAGGTTGAATATGGGTGTTGAGGAGCCTAGCGTTTGGGATGCTTCTATTGAGGAAGATGAGTTGTGGAGGAGAAAAAAAAAAGAGATTGAATGAGTGGGTTATGGGTTAAGGGACACCACTTACGTATAAAGAAATCAGATTGGTTTGAGACTAATCTGAAACCGATCCGAGATTTTATTGATTTTTAATATTATGATGCAAATCCAATCCGAAAGCACAAATCTTGTATCCAAATCTGACTTTTTAGGATCGGATTCCATTCAGGATAAAAAGTGGATCATTGATAGCCCTAAACAAAGTAGGCCAAATACATTGATTTTTAGTGCAAATAGGAAATATCAATGTCCAATTCAACTATGGGCTAAATTAACCTTTCACACAAGTTTTATTAGAGCCTAATACATGGATTTTTACTGCAAATAAGAAATAACAATGCCAAATTCAACTATGAGCTCAAACCTTTACACAAGTGTCTTATTTCAGGCATCATTGGAGAAAGTGTCTTCTATTATAATACAAATGCATATCGACAAAAAAAAACCAACCATGAATGAACTATATTATCCACAAAGTAAATATATTTCACAAACCTGTATAAGACAGTAATGTATGTTATTGGAGATGGAATGAAATTCTACATTGGCGCCCTGCTTCCAGTGGTTGAAGAATGGAGACACTCCTTGATCATCTCCTGAATCGTTCTCTTCATTAACCTATTCTTCACATTGGTAAGCATGTTTCGGTAGAACACCTCCATCCAGTTGAGTGTCCCACGGTCTGCTGATTCCAATATATTCTCCCATTCCTTGGCAATATCATAAGTACCCGAGTTCAGCAGTGACCGTGGCAAATCTTTCTCGTCAAAAGGTTTCCCAAAAATAGAGCCATGTAGTATGCTAGCATATCGTTCCATGAGAGTCAATTTTGACTGGAGATGCCGCACCTCTTCCATAGCTAAAGATAACTTTTTGTCTGTTTCCTCCAATCCTTCTTGCAAGACTTCATCGAGTGGTGGCCACATCACGATACATGGATCAAAGCTGTCGATTACATTACCTCTTCCAAGAACACCACTCCATCCTCTACCCCAAGCCCAAAGCTTATATCCATCATGAGCAGCAAGAACTGTATGGGCTGCCCCACACGCAACTTGTACTGGGCTCACAAACCTATGACCATATAACTGCTCATCACATGGAATCCTAAGAGGAAAGACTGCATCACCAGCATCTGTCCCAGTAAAACTGGCATCTGGGCATAACCCAAGACCCTTTTCCATACCCCATGACCATACGTCTCCCTCCGAGGAAATGACACACGTGTGGAATAATCCACAATCAACAGAAATCAAGAACACATCTAGTGGCAGTTTCTTCACAGGTTCCGGTAAGGACGTGCTATTGGTGGTTCCGTGTCCGAGCTGCCCATTATTCCCAAGACCGAAAGTCCAACAAATAGATTTTTTCTCGAAGTGAGATGAGTTGACCTTATTGTGGGTGAGTACAGTGGTATGAAATGCCCCACATGCAACCTCATAAGCAGTGAAAGGGCTTTTAAGGTTAAAAGTCTCCACCATTTCAGGGTTCAGCCTACTCTCCAAGTCTCCCAGACCCAACTGGCCATGGTTATTATTACCCCATGAATAGCATATGAGATCAGACCCCATAAATGTTTCTCCAGCACTTACTAGGGCAACAACATGTTCGTTTCCACATGCCACCTTAACAACAGTGCGGCCATGGAAATCCCAAACAGGGAGGGGAACAGAGCTGCTAGTGAGAGAGAACTCTCCATTGCTGCTTTTGCTCGGCTGTGGGCAGTTTCCCCATATCCAGAGGGCCCCAATGCTATCAATTGCCAATGACATCATCCCTCCTGCTTGGACAGAAAGAACCTGCAATACAAATTCAATTTTTTAGAGCTGCTAGTGGCACCCCAACTTTTGCTTATTACACCCCAATTTCTTAAATTATTTCATCACCCCAATTAAAGATTAAAACACATTATTCAAAAATAAGAAAGACTTGGCTCAAATTATTAATTGAACATTACAAAACACTACAACACTCATTCAAACAATTTCAGTAGCTGTTTTCAATTATGATTAGGCTCATATAAATCCTAAACCCAAAAAATAGAAATCAAATATATAAAAAAAATATGAGAGGGCTTCTATTTGCACCCCAACCTTTACTTATTCTCAACCATTAATTTGCTTTCTTTATTTTTAATTGGGGTGGAATAAGTAAAAGTTGGGGTGCCAATAGCAGCTCTCTTAGTTTTTCATGATGGCCAACTTTGTGACTGTACAAGGAGAGCTCTTAACTTTACTTGTCTGTTTCAATGCAGGATCATCTGTTCAATGGGATCTTTTTTTTTTTTGTTTTCCTTGATTTTGTCTTTAGATGGGAATGGGATTCATATTGTTTGTTTAGGGTGATTTTTGGTTCTTGTCTGTCATGATTTTTGCTGCATTTTTGGAAATCTCAACTTACAAGGAGGGTGCCCTTTCCTCATTGTTTTTGTTTCTTTGATCTTAAGAAAATATTTTTTACCTAAAAAAAAGGTGATTGAATTTGTTACCTACCTTCAAATGTGTTTTGCAGTCTGTACTTGATTCATCTGTCAAGGAATCAGGAGAGCCCAACTCGAGGAACTGCTCTAATAAACATGGAACTGAAGAGTTCTCCACATTGACACCAAGCTGGCCGTCCATGCATCTGTCAAAGGAATAACAACTAGAGGAACCTATCATAGAGAAGATTAACATTGAAATGTTCCAATTGTTCCTGTGTCGCATACACCAAAAGTGGTAAAATATCTACTATGAAGGATACAGACATTATAGCCCCAACACCAAACTGATCCATCATCTGCAATTGGAATGATAAGGGATCAATTTTTTGAATAACAAGGATAGTATAGGCCAATAATATTGCAACGAGGAAAAAACAAAGTGACATATAATGATAAAACTAAATTTTTTCTAAAGGGATGTTATAATTGGATGGATTGTGCAAACTGTGCACAGTGATTTCTATTGTGGTTTTGTCACTGTGGGTAACCTGAGATGTTGTGACTCCCCGATTTGACAAGACTTACGTAGAGTGGAGTTCTGTCAGGCGCCAACACTTGCATGCTTGTTGCTTGCGGCTCATTGCTTTTTGGCTTTTAGACTCGCTTCGGCAACTTCACTCGTTGGGTGAGGCAATGAAATTGTTGATCATTTCATTCTCCAACCAGTATTTCTATTCCCGGTGATCCTATCCCGCTAAACACGTATCTTTCTTTTCATTTTATGTATCCCATGGGCGTATAGACGAAGTAGTAATTATAACCAAGTAGGTTTCAAAATGAAATAACCCATTAAGTAGAAGAGTCAACAACACGCACACGCAAGAAAGACGGTCTTTCGGTTCATCGGCCTGGTCTTTCACTTGTACATACATTATATGTAAAGCTAGTCTATTACAGGTGCTTTTCCCACTTATGGGTTTGTAGCCTCTCGGTCAACTGCCTACGCCGCCTCTACTCATGCAAGATGGCACCCGTGCCTATGCTTCTACGAACTATGGCATCCCTGCTCCCAGGGAAACCTCTAGTTTTATAACGTTCATATCCTATTTTCAAGTCGTTTTGTCTTGCGAATCTTCACTTTCTATGACTGTGAAACCAATTAGTTGAACATCGACGAAAGCCAGCCATAATAGACCATAGTGATCCATGATGGCCACCGAACATCTGGCTAGAGTGGATGGAGGAAAGGATTAACTAGTTGCATGGATTAGCTCTCCTCATCCCAACTTGAAGAATGAAAGCATATGAGCTACAAATACAACCTTATAAAATTGTCGAAGGCAAAGAAAACACCCAAAAACAAGTTGGTGTTCAAGTAGAAAAATGAAGAGAATAGCTTATAGTCACGTTACGAGCCAAGGTTGGTTGAGAAGGGTTTGGATAATATAAAAAAAGGTATTGATTTTGATGAAAATTTTAATCCGTTGTAAAAATCTCATTGAGTGTAGGATAGGTTTTGATAACAAACGCGAATTTAGAAATTGAGGGAGTTGATATCAAGTCAACCTTTGTAAATAGTGATTTGGAGGAAGAGATTTATAGGGAGAAGCCAAAATGATTTAAGGTCAAGGGCAAGGAGAGCATGGTTTGCTAAGAAAAAGAATGTATGGGGGTTTAAACAAGATCTAAGAAAATGTTATAGGAAGTTTGATTCATTTATGGTGGATTATGAGTACAAAAAGAATAGGTTTAGTTATGTATCTATTAAAAAAATAGTAACTTTTATTATCCTTTTTTTCTTTATGCTGAAAACATGTTGACCATTGGATAAGAAAATGAATAAAATTGACATGTAGAAGCAAGAGTTGAGGAAGAACTTTTCCATGGACTTGGGATTGGCTAAGAAAATCTTGGGAATGAAAATCTCTTGTGATAAGAAAGCTGAAAAGTTACGGATATCACAAGAAAGATATATTGAGAAAGCGTTTGATAGGTTCTACATGGAAAAAAAAAATTGGTTGGTTCTCCCCATAGATTGGCCATAAGAAGTTTGATGTACAGGAAGCCACACATTGCACATGTAGTTCATGGTGTAACATTTCTAGCTAATTCTTCCAAGGAGAACAAGACAATAGTTAAGTGGATTCTCATGTATCGCATGGGGTCATCCAAGATGTGTTTGCACATTGGAAGTGGTAAGATTGTACTGAAAGGTTGAACTTAGATCCATAGCTCAAGTTATTGACAATTTGACACATTGCAATGGAGCTTTGAGGCCATGAACTCAAGTCCAGCTTATCCATAAAATAAAATAAGATAAAAGGTTCACTAAGAGTATATGCAGATGTAACTGTGCAGGAGACATTGGTTATAACAAATTTAGGTAGTCTCATGGAAATTCGAATTGCCGAAGTTATTTGGGACAGTTATTTGACCTCATCTACTGCATAGCTAAAATACATTGCTATCATCGAAACTTGCCAAGATATATTATGGATGAAGAAATTCTTTCAAGTGAAACAAAACAGGTTGGTTTCTACTGTGATAGTAAAAATTTCATTAACTTGAGTGAGATCCAAGTTTTCGTTCTAAATGCATTGATGTGAGATACCATTGGACTCAAAATGTTATAGAAAAGAAACTGTTGCAATTTGATACATCCATACTGACTAGAATGGTGCAGATATGATGACTTTGTCCTTACTCAAGGACAGGTATGAGCTTTGTAGAAGCATGGCAAGTTCGAGTATGATAGAAACCCACTCATGATTCGGGATGGGAGGGTTGTGGGGTTCCTTCTTTCTATGGAAGTGGAACCCAAAAACCTTTGGAAAGAGTACTCCTAACGAATGTGGTGTTGTTTGAATTTGGGTTGGGTTTGTGAGAGTTATCAATACTCACTTCTTTCCAACTATTTTTTGGTGATGGGCTTAGCTTGGTGAATAAGCCATCCACTGTGTTGGACTTTCGAATTATTTCTTCCATGTTTGAGAGTGGAAGTGCGCAAGATAATAGTTTTCAGGCTATACTTTTGTAATAAGAGAAGAGAAAGAAGTTCAATATCTTAGTGGCGATTTTCGAAATCATACTGTGCTTACAGATTTTCTTTTATAATTGAACTTTAGTGTTAGGGCATCAGAGAAAGAAAAGAAAAGAAAAGAAAAACATCGGATGGCCTATCAATATAAACATATAACAATAACATAATCAATCCTACGATAGTTTGACTAGTTGCAAACCATAGTTTGAATTTGAAATAAACCAATGATGATAATAATCAGATCAATGAACTCTTTAGAGATAAGTGGGCCACAGTTCTGACCAGCATAAAAAATCAAAATAGACCCATCATCATCACCAATCATTGACAAAGTTTTATCCCATTACATATAAAGAGAGCTTCTATTAACACACCAACTTTTACTTATGACACATCAATCTATATGTAGATAATGACTTAATTTCATAAGGGTTGGTTGTTGTAAGCATGGCTTAAAATCTTGTTTCAGTTTGTCGGAAAACCGAAATGATACTGAAACAAACCCGAAACAGTACGAAACATTCCGAGACATACATAGCTTCAAATTGGAATGTCTATGAAATCTTACTCAAAAGACTGTGATCAAGAGGCATGGGTCAGTTTGAAGACATGGGACACCTCAATTATTTATCAAAATATGGAGGGTTTTAAAATAAATAACTCAATTTTTTAAGAAAGACCAAGGTCAAGGGCAACACTTTCGTTGTTTCTCTAAAGAAAAAAAAAAGTCAAGAGGAAGAAGACGACCTTACCTGGAATGTTGGCACAAATCCGGAAAAATCACGGAACCACCCAGGTCCTCTCTCTCTCTCTCCTTCTTCCTTCTTTATTTTTTCAGACAAATCTGCGAAAATTTCGTATGTTTTGAGTTGAGGATTGTTTTGTCTTGTTTTGGTGAAAACTCAAAACGTTTCATACAAAATGGTAAGAAATTTTAAACCATGGTTGTAAGTAAAATTTGGTGTGCCAATAGAATTAAATTGTACAAGAATGGCCCACTGGATTATTATCCCTAAATTATAACAATAATATAATTGATCCTGCTGCATACTTATAACTTAGAGAAATTATATTGCCACACCAGTTTTTCTTACGACACACCTATAATAAAGGTAATGGATTTCTAGGATGTGAGGATAGTCGATATAAATTTTCCTCTTAGACACCCCATTTTCTAACTTCAGCTAAAAACGAGGGAAGGAAGAGAGAAACTTCATTTTTTTTTCGTTGAGCTCTTCTCGATCGTTTGTTCTATTTAAATGCAATTTATAACCCCAAACCTAGAGCTTAATCCTTGCATCCCTTTCTTTGTTCTTCCAACGACTTTAAGAAATAATAACAAGCTGCCTACAACTATCCAATTGATGCAGGACTATGAAACTAACTAAAATGATAGTTCTGAGATTACGAGAAAAAAATTATCAAAGACAATGAATATCATAAGCTATCAGATTCTATCACAAAGAAATAAGAAAAGTCATGTAAATAGCTAACAAATAATTCTAGACAATGTTTTAAGTCCCGCCAATCTAAATCTAAAATATTAAATTGAGGGATCTTATAGAAGATAGAACTTCCAACTAGCCTAGGGTATTAGTCTAACAATATCTAAGAAGATCTAGAAAATTAGGGTTCCTAAAGTTAAATATAGGGTTGGAATAAGGTTAGAATAATAAAAATAAGGATTTTAAGATGGTCTATGCTTGCTGTAAATTATTGGACAGCAAATAGGAATGATTTATTAGTTGATTTTGGTCAACTAGACAAGGGTTTTTTGACTGGTTTGGGCTGGGCAGCAACATGGTACTTTTGGGAAGGGTTTTGGTAGGTTCTAGTATGTGTAAGATCTCTTAAAAGACGTTGGTAAGGGCTCACCTAGGGCTTAGTAACAGAAAAATCACAGAAAACTATGAAAATATGATGAAAAGAAGAAGAAAATTAGACTTTACCTACAAACCAAGAAGAAAATAGAAGAGTTAGATGATTATTGTTCACCGAGATGAATGTCCCAACATTAAAGATAGGAAAATCAGAATTCTGTAAATTGTATTAAAAAAGTTCCATAAAATAATATAAAGATGTCCTTAAATAGTACAAACAAAACCCTAAAGAGAAAAGACCTAAGCTACCCAAAAGATAAATTACAAAAATTATCTATTTTTCGTAACTTTCTCTCTCCTAACATTTCAAACCTTAAAAACTTAAATAAAAAGACAACCTAAAGTTACTAAACTACCCTCAAGCATCTATACTATGACCATGGGCCAATAAAACATGAAAATAAGCCACAAAAAAAAAAAAAAAATTTCCCAAGTATGCTAACATTATGGTCACATGTTGGTCATTCTAATTCAACCAAGGGAGAGATCGCTGCTTCCCAACCAATGGGTGGGTGAGCCCTCCCTTGGGATGAGAACGAACGATTGGGGGAGAAAGAACCTTCACTGGGACCGAAAGAAAGAAAGGACGGGGGACACCGATACCGCAAGATGGCATCAAAGGCGTAAGGTGTTAGGTTAAGTCCCGCAACAAGCGCAACCCTCGTGTTTAGTTGCCACACCAGGACTTTTTTTATTCTTCTTCAACCTTTCTTCGATAGGCTCAGAGGTATCAACCCTATGATATTCGCATGGGGCTCCTCGTTGAATCTTTTCTTCAAAGTTTGGCGACCAAGTCACGCTCGTCGGTGACTTTTCAAATCGATAATAAATGGTATCCGTACGCCCAACCACACACTGAACAATTCTACCAAGTCCTCCTCGATCCAAATAAAACCCATATGTACTCTCCAATGTGGAGTCTTCAAAAGATCTTGCACATTGGGTCCTCAAGTCCTCTTTGTAGCTATCACCAATCCACAAGAAAGCTTGTGATTTCCTTCTCCTATGGTAATATTTAGAGGGTGATGATCTAATGTCCCCATCAACTCCCCCTGATTGAGAAAATTTAGCCTTTAATCCAAGTGACATAAAACTATGGTATTGTTCCAAGAGATCCGGGTCAATCTTTTGCAACTCTTCCTCTATAATCCAAGTGCAATCTGAATCTGGCCTATTCTTCTACTTAACTAGACATTTTTGATATCTTCCATGTCGGGTTGAAACCACTTGATCGCTTTTGAGGTATAATAGGTGTGAGAGGCAAAGGTATGAAACTTTGTGATGGAAAATGCCATGGGTCATGGGTTGGGTCAGAAATAGAAGTAGAATGACTAACATGATGATCATGAGACAAATTATTGGGTGGTATTGTTGATCATTGAAAAGGCACAGGATCTTCCACATTAAATGTGAACTAATTCCCATGTCAGATGGAAGCTCTATCACATACGCGTTAGTACCCACCCTTTTCAATATTTTAAAAGGTCCAGCACTACAGGCTTGCAACTTCTTGAGGGAATCGCTCAGGTCTAATACGAATCATCACATAGTCACCTACTAGAAATTCCTTAAACCTACGGTGTGAATCAGCATGCATTTTATAATTTTCATTATTCAAGGTAATTATCTTCCTAATCTCATAATCCAATTCATGAATATGTTGTGCAAATGATTGTGTTGACTCATATGACCTGTGTGAAATTGCCATAGGGATGAGATCAATAGGTGTCATAGGCTTGTAACCATGAACTACTTCAAATGGACTCATGCCTGTGGTCCTACTGACAGAACTATTATACGCAAACTCAGCTATGGACAATATAGAATCCCATGATTTAATATGATCACTTACAAGACATCGCAATACATTTCCTACACTCCTATTGACCACTTCAATTTGACCGTCTATCTGTGGATGGTGTGCTGAAGAAAATTGCAATCTAGTACCCATCATATGCCATGATGTTTTCCAAAAGTAAATCATGAACCTAATGTCCCTATCAGATACTATGGTCTTTAGTAATCCATGCAAATGAACCTCTTCAAAAAATATTTTGGCCACATTAGCAGCGTTGGAGGTTTTGGAACAAGGTAAGAAATGAGCCATTTTAGAAAAATGGTCCACTACTACAAAGATGGAATCATGCTTCCTGATGGTCTTGGGAAGCCTAAGCACGAAGTGCATACTAATATCTTGCCACGGGGTAGTGTGGCACTGGCAAAGGGGTATACAACCCAGTATTCGGCTTTCTCTATTTTGCCATTTGACAAGTACGACATTACCTAACAATTTTGGCTACATCTCGTTTGAGACTTGGCCGATGAAATCTATCCTCAACAAGGACAATAGTCTTATCTTGCCCAAAATGTCCAACCGCCCCACTAGAGTAGAGTTCCCAAACGAGAAAATCTCGCAATAAGGTACGGGGAATGCAAAGTTTAGTGCCCTTAAACAGGTAGTCATCCTATAGAGCAAACCCATTGTTATTTCTCGCTAGATCATTCATAAGTAAAGTGTAAAGTTCCCAAAATCTATGACGTGGAATATTTATCTTTTAATCGCTCAAACCCGATTACTTCAACACTCATAGAGTGTACTAATGCAATCCTACGACTCAATGCATCCACTGGCCTATTCTCTACTCCCGTTTTATATTTTAACACAAAAGTGTACTCTTGTAGAAATTCAATTTCGCATGTCTTGGGTTAAATTTCTTTTGGAAACTAAGGTACCTAAGAGCTTCATGATCTGAGAATAACATGAATTCTTGCGGCAATAGGTAATGTCACCAATATTGTAAAGATTATACCATAGAAAATTCCTTGTCATAAGTAGAGTATTTTTGTCTTGTTTCATTCAATTTCTTACTAAAATAGGCAATTGGATGACCTTATTGACTCAATACTCCACCTATGCCTACCCCGGATGCATCACATGCAACTTCGAAGACTTTGCTAAAATCTGGAAGGCGCATGACGGGAGCTTCCGTCATCCTCGATTTAATCTTCCTAAATGCTTTGGCTGCGACATTAGTCCATCTAAATTCCCTCATTTTTATACAATTTGTGATAGGGGCCATGATGGAGTTGAATCCTCAAATAAACCGACGGTAGAATGTAGCTAGACCGTGGAAGCTACAACATCGTGTATATTCTTTGGTTCGGGTCAGCTAACTATGGCACCCTTTTAAGAAACTGCTGACATCCCTTCAGAAGAAACTATGAAACCTAAGAAGATAACTTGATTGGACATGAATGAACACTTCTTTCGGTTTGCAAATAATTTCTCTTTTGTAAGTACATCACAAGTTTGCCTTAAGTGGTCTAGGTGTTGTTATTTGGATTTACTATAAATCAAGATATCGTTGAAGTAAACTACCAAGAACTTGCCCATGAAAGGCCTCAACGCCTATGTCATTACCCTCATAAAAGTACTTGGGCCATTGGTTAACCTGAAGGGCATGACTAACCACTCATAAAGACTATCCTTCGTTTTAAAGGCAATCTTCCATTCATCCCCAGGACAAATGCGGATCTGGTGGTATCCACTTTTAAGATCTATCTTTGAGAAGATTGTGGCGCCTGCCATCATATCCAACATATCATCTAGTTTTGGTATAGGAAACCGATATTTGGCCGTGATTTTATTAATTGCTCTACTATCCAAACACATATGCCAAGATCCATCTTTATTTGGTGTAAGGAGAGCAGGCACAGCACAAGGACTCATACATTCTCTCACAAATCCCTTTTGTAAGAGTTCACGGATTTGCTTCCTCAACTCTGCGTGTTCAATTGGATTCATCTTATAATGTGGTAAATTGGGTAGAGTTGCTCTAGGGATTATATCAATTTCATGTTGAATGTCATGCATGGGAGGGAGTTCATTAGGCAATTCATCAGGGAAGATATACTGGAATTTCTGTAAAATGGGCAGTACTTCTTGTGGTACTTCCAAGTTGGACTCTTGTGAGGCTTCTTTGGTGGTCAAAACATAAATGGTAACCTCATCCTTTGTCTCCCTCTCAAATTTTGTGGGACTGATAATATGAAGGGCTTTAGAATTATTCTTTTGTTTACCCTTACTCAAATTTTTCTTTCCCCACTATGTGGGTTTTGGATTGGAGAGGATTCAACTTAATCCTTTTGCCCTCATAGGTGAATGAACACTAATTCATTCTGCTGAATAGTATTACATCTCAATCATATAACCAAGGCATATCCAAAATGATGTGACCCAAATCCTTAGGCACAACAGCACACCACACTGTCTTTGTAAGAACCAATTTCAATAGGAACCTGACACCGTTGGGAAACAAGAATAGATGATGTATCAACCCACGCAACTCGATATAGTTAAGGGTGGGCTACTCGCTTCAATCCTAAACAAGAATTAGTAGAGGAAGCAACTACATTTGTGCAACTCCCGTTGTCGATGATTAACTTACAATTCTTATCACCACACTTGATGTATGTGTGGAAGATAGAAGACCTTCGTCAATCATCATTTTCTTTTATCTCGGCTAGCGCACACCTAACAACCGTGGCCCTCGTCATGTCTCCTGGGAGATCCTCAGTATCCTCGCAATCCTCAACACTAGCTCCACCCGTGGGCTCATAAAATTCTTCATCAAACTCACCTTGGTCATTTTCCTCTATCCCCTCAATCAGTAACACACTTTGTTGGGATTTCTCGAGGGACATTTGCTTTGAAAGTATCCAAATCCTCCACAATTGAAGCATTGTAACTGATCATTTCCCCTGGAACTTCCACTAGTTATTCCCTTCCCCTTGATATATCTAACATTGGGTGGATTACTAGAATTTGTTCAAGGTAGTTGATTTCCGAAAATTGGTTTCACTCTCGTAGGGACATACTTGGCAATAGTCTCACGGGAGTCGACTCTCCTCACGAATTCAGGTTTTATGTACCGTTCTAGTTTTGGCAAAATTTGATAAGCATGATCTAAACTACTCACATCATAGGGTATGAACTCTTTTTAAAGCTCTGGACATAAGCCCATTCTAAATCTAAGGAGGATCACGCAAGGACTTGCATTGACATCACAATGCATCATCTACTCATCAAATTTCACGATTTATTCATTGGCAATCATAGATCCCTGGTGAAAGGTTTGCCATTGGTCTAAAAGCCTCTCTTGATAGGACAAGGGAAGATATTTCTCCTTGAGCTTCTCTTTCATCTCAGCCCAATTGACAATGGGATACTCATTAGCTCTCTCAATTTTACATTCAACATTAGTCCAATGGAGCTTAGCTTGGCCCACTAATTTCATATTGGCAAACCTCACTCTACAACCTTCAAACATCTCATTCCACTCAAAAAAGTGGTCCATGTCTGATAACCACTCAAGAAAGGCCTTTGCGTCAAGTCATCGATCAAAGTTTGGGGCCTCAATCTTGACGCTACACATAACTCTATCATCGGGATCATAAGGATCTCAAACCTCAACATGCCATGGTGGAGGTAATCTACCTCGTCCGCCTCGACTTACCGAACCTCTACCTTGGCCGCCCATATTTCCCTTTATGTCATCTAAGGCATCAAGATTATTCTGTAAGGCAAAATCCAACACGGTCAAGCGAGCATTGATCTCAATGGTATTTTGAGCCACACGTCCTGAAAGACTGCTATTACTCAGGTAAGCTCAGCGAGATCCACTAAAGGGTGATCACCCTTAAAACTACGAGTCGACATTTGTGCAACCTAAGAATCGATGTTGTCCTAAAACTTAATGCAATGCACATAAAAATTTATATGAATCCTATTTCAGATGTGTGATGATAAAACCCTAAGTAAAACCTATGTGCTCTAATACCAAATATGATGCAGGACTATGAAACTAACTAAAATGATGATTCTCAAATTACGAGAAAAAAATTTATCAAGGACAATGAATATTATAAAATACTGGATTCTACCACAAAGAAATAAGAAAAGTCGTGTAAATAACTAACAAATAATTCTAGATAATGCTTTAAATCCCGCCAGTCTTAATCTAAAATATTAAATTGAGGGATCTTATGGAAGGTAGAACTTCCAACTAGCCTATGGTATTAGTCTAACAATATCTAAGATCTAGAAAATTAGGGTTCCTAAGGTTAGATGTACGGTTGGAATAACGTTAGATTAATAAAAATAAAGATTTTAAGATGGTCAATGCTTGCTGTAAATTATTGGATAGCAAATAGGGATGATTTACTGGTTGATTGAGGTCAACTAGACAAGGATTTTTGGACTGGTTTGGGTTAGGCAGCAACATGGTAGTTTTGGAAAGGGTTTTGGTAGGTTCTAGTATGTGTAGGATCTCTTAAAAAAATTTGGTAAGGGCTCACCTAGGGTTTAGTAACAAAAAACTATGAAAATAAAATGAAAAGAAGAAGAAAATAGAAGATTTAGATGATTCTTGTTCACCAAGATGAATGCCCCATCATTCAAGATAAGGAAACCAGAAATTCTATAAATTGTATTAAAAAAAACTCCATAAAATAACATAAAGATGTCCTTAAATAGTAAAAACAAAACCCTAAAGAGAAAAGACCTAAGCTACCCAAAAGATAAATGTCAAAAATTATCTAATTTTTGTAACTTTCTCTCTCCAAAAATTTCAAAACTTAAAAACTCAAGGTCATTCTAATTCAACCAAGTCCTTGATCCAAATGCAACCCATTTGCACTCTCTAATGTGGAGTCTTCAAACGATCTTGCACATGGGATCCTCAAGTCCTCTCTGTAGCTATCATCAATCCACAAGAAAGCTTGTGATTCCTTCTCCTATGGTAATATTTAGAGGGTGATGATCTGATGTCCCCATCACCAATGCTCCTCAAATTCCAACAAGTGTAAAGTCTCATTTTCTCTTTCTTCTATGATTAGTATAAGAATTTCTCTACTAGCCATGATTCCGCTTCACCTAAAATCAAAGACAAAGAGAGAGGCGACTATGTGGGCCAAACAAAGAAATGAATTTCTTTAGTTGTTAGCCTAATTGTGAGAAACCCCAAATTGGCACCACAAAAAAAGTTAACCCTAACAAAGAAGTAGGCCATGTCTCTTTTGATTGCTTGCTCCTATGTATATTACCGTTCCAGTGTTTTGCACAATGCTTGTCATGGGACCTCTTGCAATTGCATTTTTTTGATGATGAGTTGCAATCATGCTTCTTGATGAACTAGAATTTGCTTTTCATGGTTCTCAGTGTGTTGCAATACAAGATGTTTATGTGTTCCCATTAGTTGCCTATGCATGTGAAACCTACACCGCAAGATTCATAATCATAAGAACAATATTGACCTTCACAAGATATGTAGCCTATCTTCAGAAGTACTATCATTTATTTTAAATTATTACACATCAAGGCAAAGAAGAAACCCAATTGATAGCCTCCAGATCCAGAAAACCATAGCCCATCTCACCTTAACTCTTGTCGGATTTGACATTCCATCAGCTTTATGACTCAATTTCTTTCTCTCTCTCCCTACTCTATACCCCCATATCTCTATTAGTCCAAGGGTTTTCTTTATTAAAGAAACTAGGGAAGAAGACTAGCATAATGAATGTTGTAGCCACCCCAATTTTTTTGGACTGAGCCCGAAAGTTCAGAGAACCCTACAAGGTAAAGTTTGGCCTACAAAAATCTATCGAAAGACCAAGAGAGGTCCATTTCTGAGGAGACTCAAAGCAAGGAAGCCCAAACTTAACATGGTCCATGCCTTAGGCACGGACCCAAGGGCAGATCCAGGATTTTATTGTTATAGGGGCAAGTTATAGTTAATGGAACAATTGAAGAGCGTGAAGATGAATGGTTTTAGAGAAATTCAGAGGTTTTTGGTTGGAAATTGAAAAAAGGATATTTAGGTCTTTTCCAATTAGTCTATAAGAGAAGGCTAGTCAATAGGCAATGTCATCTTCAAAACTGAAGGGGAGGGGGGGGGGGCAAAAATTGGAGGGAGGTGAGAGGTGGGGGCAAATGAGGCATGTATTTAGTTGAAAATATAAGGTTATCTCAATGTTTTGTGGGGGCAATCGAGGCATGGACTAGGCTAGTTTTTTCCATGGTCATGGGTACCCCAAGCAGGGGCAGATTCAAGAATTTCTAAAATCAACAGGGAGGTACTAATAATTTTTTTTTAAAAAATTTAACATTCTACTGCTTTGCCCCCACAGAAGTTTTGAAAATTTTTCTATTTGTAATTTGCCCCCACAGAAAATCAGAAATTAAAGATTTAAAAAAATAAAATAAAACCTCTACTCCAAGGTTCTAACCTCTCTAGTGTCCGTCTCTTCTCCAAGGCAGGAAGACATCTCGAAATCCCCCTCTATCTCATGATCTACGACTACAAGACCTTCCATTTCCACCTCCAACCATCACTGAAGTCTCTTCTCTAAAATTCAAGAGAGTCTCACAATTTAGAAGCCCTAGACGGCTCCCTCTCCATCACCACCAGCCGACAAGGCGAGAAGAACACCACCGTCACCACGAATTTGAACCTTGAAGAGTTATTTAGTATGTACTCTCTCTCTCTCTCTCTCTCCATAGTGGAGATTTTGATTTTGTGAGACCTTTTTATGTGTGTAAAAGGGGTTTTCAAACCCTAGATGAAAATTGAAGAACACTATGTCAATGGACAAGTAGTCATTGAAGCTGCAAGGGTTTTCCTAGAATCTCGAAAGATTAAACGTGATTACATGATGGGGGCGATTCAAGGGACATATGTAAAACCAATGGTTTTTCAAAACATGGGTTAGAGGTTTTGGATTGAGCTGATTTTTTGCGAGGATGGTCACTATGATGAGATGATCATCCTCACTAAAAATCAGCTCAATCTGAAACTTCTAAATCCATCAAAAGTGATTTATAAATTATTGACAAAAATTGGCAAAATATCGACGGTCCACATTCTAAATCACTTTTAATGGGATTAGAAGTTTCAGATTGGACTGATTTTTTTTTTTTTTTTTGGATAGAGATCATCCTCAAAAAAAATCAGCTCAATCCGAAACTTCTAACCCATATTTTGAAAATTTATTAATGTTACATTGTTTTTACATATGTTTTTTCATATGTCCCTTGATCCTAACCCTTACATGATTCATACTTTGAAACAACTCCATTATCTACTTAGTATGTCACTCGATTTGGAGATCAATTTATTGTAGTACACATGTTTTGTTGCTTACTTGCTCATCTTTTGAACTTCCATGGTTTGTTTGAAGGTTGTTTGTATAATTGTATTGTGTTCATTTTTAATGTATATACGTCGAGTTGCTTTTTTCCAAGAGATTCATAATTTCTATTTCTGATACTAATGATGAAGAATGTGTTATCCATTTTTGGCCTCTCCACTTTTGTGAGAAGTCTGATGGAACAAAAATTATGAAATTTTGGGATGAATATAAAAGTATCCCAGATTGTTTCTAAGGTTACATATCTTGGTTCATCTTCAGTTTCAATACATTTAGAAGTTGATTTCATTGAAAATCACACAGCCTCTAAAAGTTTTTATAGGCCTCAAAAGCACTTGCTGAACATTATCACCAAACAACCCCAACTTTTCATTACACTTGACCCCGGATGACTTCTATAAGCCTTTTCAAGTATTTATCATCTTCCTTCTTTTTTTCGATTATTTGGTAATGGTGCTTAGAGGCACTAAGTTAAGATTGACGAACAAGAAATATCCTAAAAAAATTAGTATGTTAGTTAACTTCAATAATCTATAGAGATGGAGTGATTGGTGAGGATATGATCCATATAATTAGTGTTATTGGAATAAAGTTGAGAGCTTATAAAGCATTAGGTAACCGACTTCTACTGATCAAGGAAATTGTTTACAAGATAACAGTAAGACTAGCATGCTTATGGAGGATAATGTTGGGTAATCAAGAAACAATTTGTTCATTAATCCATTTTATGTCTACAGTTGAAATTAATATAAACCTTGCTAAATTGTTAATGAATATTCCCTTCAAATGTGTTGTGTTTCCTTGCTATCATTGCATAAGTATGAGATGTACTAAAGGCACTGGTGTGTTAATATTAGTCTTTTAAATAAATGATGTGTATATTTTCTTATCCAGTGTGGAAAAAATAATTCAATTAATTGATATGTTACCAGTAAAAGTTGGTGTGTATATTTTGACAAATTTTCTTAATTTATTTATTTATTACTTTTTATATTTTTTACTCAACCAAGTATAATTTTGTAGGAATCTTTCAATTTATCACCAAATCTAAGCTTTGATCAGTCAACGATCAATACTCTTCCAATTTTGTTATTCAAGCATCGAAATTAACTTCAAAGGTATTCACTTTAAACTTATGTCGTTATTTCTTTTTATAAATGTATAAAGGGCGGAGCCCAATTGTTAATTTAGTAATGAAAAATTTATATTTCTTTTATGAATATACAGGGGGGCGGAGCTCTATTATTTACTTTATCAATGAAATATTGCATATACAAGGGGGCAGAGCCCTATTGTTAATTTATTGAAGATATATTGTTATTTTTTTTATAAATATACAGGGGAGCGGAGCCCCATTGTTAATTTTTTGATGAAATGTTATTCCTTTCATGAATATATAGGAGTAGAGCCCCATTTGTTAATTATTGATTATGCTTATAAAGTTATGATGTTATTAACTTTAATTTTTATTGATCATTGAAATTGTTGATTACACAATTGAGATTAGATTAGTTCTTGTTACCTTTCTTTTATATGTAAAACTATTTTTTAATGTTGGATTACATAACTTTCTAGGATAGAATAATATGTATCTTTAATATAAAGAAATATGTTAAAAAATTTGAGATCTAACTAAATAAATTAAATTTGTCAATCAGATATGGATAAATTTCTTATAAGAAAGTCTAATTTGGAACAACCATCCATTACTCGAGAAATGAATGATCCCAATGATGATAACATGTGGCGATGTTCAAAGCATAGTCGTGTTGAAATCAACCTGGAAGATCTTCCTTCGGATCCTGGATTATGAATCAAAATTTTGGATTATAATTCTAATGATCGAGACGAAATTTGAAGAGCGTACTTACAAAAAGGCCCATGTCAACCTCGTGAACATAATTTCCCACAAAGAAAGTTTGGGAAGGTGTCACGTCATTTTAATTCAACTTGGTTTGATAATTTTGGAAATTGGTTAGAGTATAGTATTACGAAAGATGCTGCATTTTGCTTGTGTTGCTATCTGATGAGAGTTGATTTTGAAGAGCAAGTTGGTGGCGATTCTTTCATTGCTGCGGGATTCACAAATTGGAAAAAGAAGGAAAGATTTCAAATCCATGTTGGAGGTCCAAATAGCGCTCATAATAAAGCTTGAAGGAAATGTCAAGATTTAATGAATGAAAATCGACATATTGAAGTTGCTTTTTCTCGACAATTTGCTCAGGCTAGAAATGAGTATCGGATTTGTTTGACTGCAACAATCGATTGTATCCGATTTCTTTTACGTCAAGGATTAGCCTTTCGAGGTCACGATGAATCCGAATCTTCAAGAAATCGTGAAAACTTTATTGAACTCCTACAATTTCTTTCAAATCATAATGAAATTGTCAAAAATGTCATGTTAAAGAATGCTCCAAAAAATCTGAAGATTGTATCTCATGATACACAAAAGGATATCGTGCGTTGTATTGCAAGTGAAACTACCAATATAATAGTCAATGATCTTGGAGATGATTTATTTTCTATTTTGGTTGACGAATCTCGTGATGTATCAATCAAAGAACAAATGGTAGTTTTGATTCATTATGTGGATAAAAAAGGATGTGTTATTGAGCGGTTCCTCGGCATTGTCCATGTTAGTGATACAACGGCTTTATCGTTGAAAGCAGCAATTGAAATATTATTCTCAAGACATGGATTAAGTATGTCAAGATTACGTGGACAAGGTTACGACGGGACTAGTAATATAAGAGGAGAATTTAATGGTCTTAAAAGTCTTATCATGAAAGAAAATCAATCTGCCTTTTATGTTCATTGTTTTGCTCATCAAGTCCAACTGGCACTTGTAGCTGTTGCAAAAAATCACTGTCAAGTTGCTAATCTTTTCAATATTCTTGCTAATTTGTTGAATGTCGTGGGAGCTTCGTGCAAACGTCGAGATATTCTAAGAGAAAAATGCGTTAGTAATATTATTCAAGCATTAGACAATGGTGAAATTTCATGTGGGTGGGTTTGAATCAAGAAACTAGCCTCCAACGAGCTGGTGATACACGTTGGGACTCACATTATGGTACTTTGATGAGCTTGATTTCTATGTTTTCTTCTGTTGTTAAAGTGCTTGTGACTGTTGAAGAAGATGATACAAATTCTGAGCAAAGAGGTGAAGCAAGTGCCTTATTAGATTCTATTCAATCTTTTGACTTTGTATTCATCATGCACTTGATGAAAACTGTTTTGGGAATTTCAAATGAATTGTCACAAGCACTGCAGAGGAAAGATCAAGATATTGTAAATGCTTTGACCTTGGTTAAAGTATCTAAGCAACAGTTACAAACGATGAGAGATATTGGATGGTAATCTTTACTCAATGAAGTTTCTTCTTTTTGTGAAAGACATGATATTATTATACCGAATATGGATGACATGTATGTAGTTCAAGGGCGGCCACGACGTAATGCTGAACAAGTCACAAATCTACACAATTATCATGTAAAATTATTTTGTACGGTGTTAGATTTGCAACTTCAAGAGCTTAATGATCGTTTTACAGAAGGAAACACCGAGCTACTTCTTTGTGTGGCATGTTTGAATCCATGTGATTCATTCTCTACTTTTAATAAGGATAAGTTGATTCGTCTTGCTCAATTTTACCCATCAGAATTTTCTAGCGTGGAACTTATGGCACTTGATAATCAACTTGAGACTTACATACTTGATGTGCGCTCTGACAATGAATTTTTACAACTTAAAGGAATCGGTGGCCTTGCAGAGAAATTAATTAAGACAAAAAAGAATGTTGTATATCAATTGGTGTATTTGATTTTAAAACTAGCTTTGATACTACCAGTGGCAACTGCAACAGTTGAAAAAGCTTTTTCTGCAATGAATATAGTAAAGAGTCGATTGCGTAACCGAATTGGAGATCAATGGATGAATGATTGCTTGGTTACCTATATCGAGAAAGATGTGTTTCATACCATTGATAATGAGATGATCATTCAATGCTTTCAGAATATGAAAACTCTACGGGAGCGATTGTGAAGATTTATGTATACATATCAGTGATTGGATTTTTTTAGAAACGATATGAAAATTGTGTATATATTACAAGTTTATACTTTTTGTAAGTGACAAATTATTGAAAATACATGTAGTAAAAGTTACTTTTTGTATATTTTAAAAATCAAAATTTAATATTATTAATGAGTTCATAGTTGCCCCCACGAAAACAAAATCCTGGCTCCGCCCCTGACCCCAAGGACCTCAATCTTTTTGCTCTGGCTGTGGGTCACCCAAGGATCCTTGAAGTTTTGCTCAGGACCTTGCCCAAGGAAAGGACCAAACTATTTCTTTGTTATTTTCTTGATTTCCCCCTATGTGTTATAGATTTTGTTAAAGTGCTCTTACACCATAAGCCCCTCTAATCCTCTCATTTCCTTCTTAGTCGTGAGAAGATGAGAGTGATTTGCCGACTTTATCCTTGCACTAATCACTCCCTTGAGGTTTCTTCCTTAGTTTATTGTAATTTCATGAGTCCTCAAGGATTGACCTTTGGCTTTTTCAAAAATCCAATTACCTCCCTAACCTTAGTTTGTTGAGACCAATGATTGACCCTAGATACATTCTTCTTTTAGATAATTCTAGACCATGCATCAAGGTTTCAATGTAGTTTGACCACCTTCAAAAGGCATGGACACCTTTAATCCTCCAAAAGAATTCTCTAGAACTTAAGGAGCTATTAGCCTCTTAACCACAATTTGTTGAGAGACATGGGAAAGTACTTGACCGTTAAGACCATCCCTTGAGTAGATAATTGCTTGCCATTGTGACATTTTTTCCCTAGAAGAGTCATTGCCTTTCAAGGGTAAAGACAAATTTATTCCCCAAGAGTTCTCAAGAAACTGTGAGGAGAATTATATTCTTATCCTTTGATCATTTTGATTGGTAAGACTAATAGGATTGTAATTGACCACAAAGGTTGTAATGCCCTGAAATTTTCTTACATATCTCGATGAATAAATTTTATGAAATTTGATGATTATTAATCATAATTGTGATGAAATAGTTTTTTAGTCAATCATGTATTGTTAATTGGTGTGGAATTGTTGGAAAAACATAATTTTGCATGAGCTTGATTTGATATTTAAGTTAGTTGATCCAAAAGAATATTTTAGAAGAATATTTATGAATATAAAGAGTTAATTTATATTTAGTTCTATTAAACCAATTAAGAGAAGTCAACTCTTAAAGTTGTTTATCTCTTGGCTTTTAATTTAGGTGTTGATGTTGATCTCTTTAGGAAGCGAAACTGAATAAAAAACTGGACTAGTTGAATAAGATTTAGGATGCCGATGTATGAAGTTAAGAATTGAATCCAATGAGGTAAGGAACTTCCAATTTCTTAATTGTAGTCATAGATTTGTTTTTAAAATATTTTTGTTTTAAAGTAAATGAGTCATTTCAAAATTTATGTTAAATGTATGTATTTTTAAGGGAAAAAAAAACAAACTCATGCACGTTGGATTAGAATTTTGATATATCGCTATTGTATTTATGTTATAGGATATGGTGTTCTGTAAAATGTTTTAATTTTAAAAGTATTTTTGTTATAAAATTGGTTTTGAATATAAAAAGTCAATAATGTTTCTTATTATTAAACTAATTGGAATGATAGAACACAGTTTTGAGCTAATTGAGCATAGTTTATTATTAATTAGAAACTTGTTTTAATTAACCATTTAGTTTAGAAGTAGGAAATATAGTTGTGAAAAAAAAAAATGATTTTTAAAAGAATTTTAGAAGGAAGAAGATTGAAAATTAAAACAAATTTTTCTATGATTTCAATTATTTGAGCAGGAGAATTATTTTAGGAAAAATTAGATATTTGATGTTTGAGTATTTCATTATGATTTCAAAAATGATTTTATTCATTTTGTAAAGAAAACATCAAGTTTTGGATTGCTGAAAAAAAGGGATTTTCAAAAGAGATTATGATTATTTTATATTAAAGTCACACTGGAAATGTGATAACTTGTGATGTTATTGAGAATGTAATTCTTAGTTGAGTGTGTATGTGGAGTGAGTACCCAATGGTGAGATGCTTCGGCGCATACATCGTGTAAGTCATGAATGCTTCAATTTGAAGATCATGTAAGACACGAAAAAAAGAGGGGAAATGCTTCAGCTCATCATCATGTAACAAGGGAAAAAAAAGAAAAAATGAAATGAAATGAAAAAAAGAAAAGAAAATAAGAGATAGAGGGTGTATTTATGTTGAGTGATAGATTGGATATTCAATTCACATACTTAGACTGTTATTTTTTGTTTCATGTTTTTGAAAAATATAAAAGTTTCATAGTTTGAAAAAAAATGAAAATGTTTTACTTATATATTTTTTTAATGATCTATTAAAGGGTTTGTGAAAGCCTACAAAGTATAACGTATTGTGTCACTTCCAGAGCGATATGTTATTCTAAGATAATAGTTGCGATATCTAATTTCTTATGTACTATAGGATACATAAAAACTTAACATCACAACAGGATTCTAGGAATTTCCTTTCTATCTTTAATGGAGAACAAGAAGTAAAAATAGTTGTATAAATGATAGAATTTTATTGAGGATCACATGCACGCCAGATTGGCATAGAAAAAGATGACTAGTCAATGATCATTAACAGTCTATGGTAGCTAGGAAAGAATGACCCACTTATTTAACCCATTTCTTAAGGCATTTGTCAAAGGCCAACCTGAGCTGAAAAATCAGTCACCCAAGTATGACAAAAACTGGCCATAGAATCAGAAACTAATGGTGGAGTTCCACATTAGTTAAGCATTGGATCAATCGTATCTTGACTAAGATAGTCACATCATTCGTGACCCTCAACTCTCATTATAATACTCCGTCATTGTATGTTATATTATGAGTTGATTTTGTATGTTTCATATTTTAGGATTATGAAAATGTTTATTTCACAGTTATTGAAATCTTTTATACGGATTTTATATTTTAATAAATCTGCATTTTTTACAAATGAATTTATGTGATTAATCTACATATTAGGACTATGATTTAGAAATATACGTTTTTGCTGAGTAACTCCCTTGTTACCCACCCTACCAATCATTTCAGTTTCAGGAAGTTCCAGTGATCGATGATCAACTTTATGATTGTTGCAATTTCAAGATAAGTAGGTTTGCGTATTGTGAGCGTTAGTAGATAAGAGGTCAGTTTATGTTGAGAGAGCAAGTTAATATATTCTTGGCAATAGGTTCCATTATTTCTTTCTGTTGTATATAAATAAAGGGAATTGTGAGATAGGATTTTTGTTTTGTTTATGTATCACATAAATATATGCTTTTGCTGCAATATATAGTATCATTGTTGGAAATTATTGAGTTAAATGTATTTATCACTATATGAAAAATATCTCACACCTCGAAATTTTAACACTTAATCGTGGGGATACGTGTTAGGATTTTGCGGTGTGACAAAGGCCTCTTTGATGAAGGGAAAATAAGGTCATTCTATGTGATTTAGTGCAATTAAGTTGAACTTGTGGTGTGTAGACCTTTATATCCCCAAAAGTCTCCAAAGGCCTATAAATAGAGAACTCTCCCAAGGCAAATTCATACAAACTCCACTTAGTTAAAAGTACATTAACATCATTATCATGTAGTTTAAGCATCTTCATAGGAAAAATAAGATGAGGGAGTATACCCTCATCATGAGGTGATTCCCTACATTTGTAAGTCCATAACAAGTTCCTATGGAACATTTAACATGCATACATACACCCCCCATGCATTCATGAAGTTTTCAAATAGGTAAAAGTTGCAAAGAACACTCCAAACAAATGGAATGTTTCTTAGAACCTTGCCAACAAAATTGAGCTCATCTTTGAGCATATATTTCATAAGTATGCATCATTATTAAAATGCTAGTTTCCAAGGGTGCTAACCTTATGGTTTAGTATTCCTAAATCTAAGCAAACATAAAAATCCCAACTAGTGGGAACATAACATGCACTCACCCACTTAGAAGTTCATGCATCCTCCATGCATACATGCATGCATATATCAACATCATACTAATCATAAAAGTCTTCAAAAAACAATCTAAGTCCTCACATATGGTCAATACCTTGGTAGCCACCAACTTGGTGGGTTGGGTGGGGTGCCTAACACCTTCCCCGTCTTACAACCGAACCTCCTTACCCAACCACTTAGTTGGACCAGTTTTGAGTCATCAAATTCATCAAAAAATGAATTTATAAAACTTTGTTTAGGTGGCCATTCACACCTTAAACTCTTTGAATGGTGGTGACTCTCAAAACCAAGTAGTATTGAGGTTAAGACCACTAAACTTACATATCTACAAATGTCTTTATCCTTTATTGGTCTGCCATGTGAATTGCAATGAGATAAGAATATGTTGGTTTGAAGTATAAGTTCTTTTTAATTAATTGTAAGGCATAGTTCTTAACAAGTATGTAAAATACAAATCAGGTAAGCAAATGGACCAACTACTTGCAAATCACGAGTTGCAAATTCCGCCCCAACCTTTAAAAGATATTTTTTATTTTAAATTCCTACCAATTGCACCTCATTTCAATAAAGGAAAAGCCCCATCTTCAATTAAGAAAAAAAGCTCTCTCTCTCTCTCTCTCTCACTCTCTTTGTCTCTTTGTTTCTCCACTAAAGTAAGAAATACTTGGTTGAGCTGTTCTCTTTCTCTAATGATCTGGTTTTGACTTAAGAGAAATAGACATTCCCTTCAACATTTGAGCAATTGATATATGTATGTATGTAAAGAAAATCCATTAAAAAAGGCGATCGAGGAGACCAGCCAGAAATACGACCAAAAGAAAGACTTTACATATTACAAAAGGAGTCCCATCTAAACACAAAATCCTCAACAAAAAAACAAACCTTTGAAAGCTCCATCTAGCTTACACCAATAAAATAACAACCCAAGAATAAAACAAACCACGTCATAGTGAGATCTCTCCATTCCCAAGAAAATTCTCCTATTTCTTTCCTTCCACACACCCCAGCAAGTGGTTCAACTCCAAACTTTGAGTAGCCATAAGTGCCCCCTCTTCTATATTTATATTTAATATAATTAGGGTCATTTTGGTAAAAAACCAAGAAAATTGCAACCCACGACAGTATATTCACGTTGCTTAGTTTTCAAAATTACAAAAGTATCCTTTCTTACTATATAATCTTCAAAAACCTTTTAATCAATATTTTAAATTACAAAATAAGCCCTTTTATACACGTGCGCTGCACATGTCACCGTCTAGTATAGAGAGAAGAGAAACAGAGAAATGGATGAGATGACCTCATTCATTGAGGCTAAGCTCATCTTCTTTCCATCCAATCCCACTCCTTACAAGCTAGTACTAGACGAGGTTACGGGTCTTATGGTGGATTAGCTATTGCAGTTTTAATTTTGTGGGCAATTTTGATTTTTTTGTCCAAAATAAGAGATAAAACAATTGATGCCTTCTCCATTTTTTCTGAGAGATCGATTGAAAAGAATTTTTTTTTTTCTAGTTTTAATGATAGTTTGTATTGTTTTAACATCTGGATTTCAATAGAAATGATGAATCAATACTTAGTGATGGAGTGCAATCGGTACTAAGGTGATCTGCAATTAGTCAGTCTCTAAATAACAAGAATATCCCCTGTAGTATCGCCAAATTATAATTAAAACAACAAAAAAGCAAGAAATCGGAATTAAAATAAAATAAAATACCCAAAGATAGAAATCAAAGCTAACCTTCTAATGCAAGACTGTGATAAGCCCCAGCCGCGATTTCAACAAACTTGGGTCTCTCTAATTCAGATTTCTTTGCGGAAATTCTAGTTTTTCTTGACGAGTCGAACTCGACTCGGACAGGGAAAAGCTCATCGTCTTCTTTTCCGGTTCCGAGTCGACCGAATGTCCCTCTCCCCCATGAATAAACACTTCCATCACCTGTAATTTCAGATTAAATATCCCCAAAATCCAAATTTAAAAATAATGAAATTGAACTTTTTCTCATTTATTGAAAATTAATACCTGCCAGTGCGAGAGTATGCGCTTCTCCGGCGGCCACTGCAACGATCTTCTGAGATAAGCTGCCTGAATCCGCCATTCATTCAGGAGAAGGAGAACTGGCAGCTTTAGGTGAGTAACCTCTGTAAGATTAGAGGATAAACCCCCACAAGGCAATCAGTCACATAGAGAAGAAGCCTTCAGTTATTTGTCTAAAAAATCAGAGTGATTTAGACATAGGGACCGACTAGTTGCACACCAACATTTAAAATCCTTTATTTTTATAATCTCTATCTTAACCTACTACTTGCACTACAATACTTAACCTTTATTTTAACTTGTAATTTGTTTTTTGTTTTTTTTTCACGTGATCTACTTTGATTGTGTTTTGTGATTGATTTTTTTCGTGTTCTCTTTGGCTCTAACTTAATTAAGGCATTGATTTTCTAATCTTAATCTGAACATGCGTATTTCAAGAAAACGTAACTTTGTAAACATGATTGTGAAACGAAAAACTAATTCTTGCAAAAATTACTAAACTAGCAATAATCCCTCCTTGTGAGGTAATTTCCTCGTATAAGTTCTTAATCAGCTTCATGGAGGGCATTAATCTCTAAATGATGTTGTTCTAGTTTATTTCATTTTTATGGACTTTAAGTTCCTAGTTGTTCTTTTAATTTCATGGCTTAAGAGCTAGAAAATAAATCCTCTATGAGGTAATCTTTTGTTATAAGTGCATTCATGCATACACAATATGCACACACCACACACCTAAAATGCTATGAGCTAAGGTGTAGATCTCCATAGATCCATAGCTAAAAATCTCTAAGCTTACAAAAATAGTCACAATGAGGCACAATGCATGCATAAAGGTCTCTAGTTTTACTAGGGTGGTCTCTAAATCATGGATGCCTCCAAAGGACTAAACTAATAAAAAAAGACTCTCAAGTAAGCACATAAGAGTCAAAGAGAGCTTTCAAACCCAAAAGAGGGAAATTCATATTTCACCTACCACTCTACCTTTACACATGTCACCCTCCTATTTATCCTCTCAAAAGTATTTTTTGTTCTCTCGCCTCTATTTACCAAAAAATCAAATATCAAATAATATTTTTAGGATTTCTTCACAAATGTCATATTTACCCTCATACAAATGAAAAATCCAAAAAGAAATAACATAAACCTCATGACCATTCTCTTTATTTTTAGGATTGGACCACTTTATCCCCAAAAGTTCTCTAAAAACTCTATAAATACCCTCATTTTCCATGAACAAGACATGCTCTCAAGGTCCCATCTCTCAACTTAAAACTTTACCAAAATTTATACTCATCTCTCAACCTTCAACTCTCTAATCTCTCAAACTACAACTCTCAAGTTCATCTCTCAAGTTCAAGTTCATTCAAGACTACCAAAAGGACAAGGTGGGTTAGGATTTAGTTTACTTTTAAGTTGCATCTTCTTCGACAAATCCTCTAGTTTCTTTTCTTTTAGTAGCCTTTAGGATGTAATGGAGAACCCTCCTTCATCCCTAGTAGATTGAACCTCAACCTTGGGCATAGAATGCTTGAGGTGATTTGGTAAAAAAGATGGAGGTTGAAGTCCCTTTTAAAACCCATCTTATCTCATGCATCATAATGTACACCATGCACACACACCACACATGCTTGGCAATGATAAAGAATTGTGTAGCTCTCTTGATGGGGCTAAAACACTAAGTTTCTAGCTAAGTATGCATGCATTAAGGTTGTGAATCTAAAGGGACTCTATTCATGGAACTTCTCTAAAATCCTAAATTAATATTTCAACTTATGCTTAAAAAAATGTGTTGGTTTCATAGGATATCCTCTTCCATAAGATATTCCTCATGTCAATACTAACATTAAATTCTCTTTCAAAGAGGAACATATTTATCATGTGCACACACTCACTTCATGCATCTCATGTATTTTCCTTGTTATGTTAATTTTTTTAAAAATGATCAAATCTAAAGGTGGTTTAGGTGGAAAGAATGGGGTGCTTAACACCTTCCCCATTCTCTAACCGAATCCCCATACCTAGATCTTAGGTAGACTATACATTTTCCATGAATGAGAGTCACTACAATACCATGAAAAAATGGTTTAAAAAAAAATTATTTGGGTGCTCATTCATACCCATTTCCAAAAAAGAATGGTGGCGACTCCAAATAATGTAACATTGAGATTCAAGGATAAACATTCTTATGTCTACAAGCACAATTTTTATTTTTATTTTTTAGTTTTCTTTAAAAAAAAAGATATGCATGGCAAATCTTTGGAGAACATAGACTAACTTAAATAACTCATAAGGTTTCAAATTTTACTAAAGGTCATTAAGCCAACGTGATTATTTTATCGATAATCCAATACCATAGTTTTTTATATTTAATAGAAAAAACTTGGATCAAAAAGAGAAAAAAAATCAATTTTAAAAATGAGAAATTTAGGTCCAAGGTTTTGAAAATGAGTGATTATGAAATCTCAAATCAAAGTTTAAGATGAAACTTAATTTTTTTTTTTTTAAATTGAAAATTTCTTTTAAAAGTTCATGGAATTTTGTTTGTCACAAACACGTGGCATTGGATCACTTTTTTTAGTGCCACGTGACGAGATCAACGACTCTTTAGCAATTTTTGAAATCTTACTAAATTGGCAAAGATAGCCTTACCCCCCCCCCCCCCCTTTTATTTTATTTTATTTTATTTTTTGATTTTTTTTTTTTTTTTTTTTTTTTTGTCAGCACACCAACTCACAACCATTTTTCTTTTATGTTGCTGCCCCCAACAAATGGCATACACCACGCAACTCACAATTCCAGCACAACGTTTCACAAACATTTTTTTTCTCAATGTTGTTGTCCCAACACAACTCACAATTCCAGCATAGCAATTCACAAATATTTTTTTTTTATATTGCTGCCCCAACACATGGCATACACCACGCAACTCACAATCAACTCACAATTCCAGCATAGCATTTCACAAACATTTTTTCTCAATGTTGTTGTCCCAACACAACTCACAATTCTAGCATAGCAATTCACAAGTATATTTTTTTATGTTGCTGTCCCAACCATGGCATACACCACGCAACTCACAATTCTAGCATAGCATTTCACAAACATTTTTTTTCTCAATGTTGTTGTCCCAACACAACTCACAATTCCAGCATAGCATTTCACAAACATTTTTTCTCAATGTTGTTGTCCCAACACAACTCACAATTCTAGCATAGCAATTCACAAGTATATTTTTATATGTTGCTATCCCAACCATGGCATACACCACGCAACTCACAATTCTAGCATAGCATTTCACAAACATTTTTTTTCTCAATGTTGTTGTCCCCAACACAACTCACAATTCCAGCATAGCATTTCACAAACATTTTTTCTCAATGTTGTTGTCCCAACACAACTCACAATTCTAGCATAGCAATTCACAAGTATATTTTTATATGTTGCTATCCCAACCATGGCATACACCACGCAACTCACAATTCTAGCATAGCATTTCACAAACATTTTTTTTCTCAATGTTGTTGTCCCAACACAACTCACAATTCCAGCATAGCAATTCACAAATATTTTTTTATGTTGCTACCCCAACACATGGCATACACCACGAAACTCACAATTCTAGCACAACATTTCACAAACATTTTTTCTCAATGTTGTTGTCCCAACACAGCTCACAATTCCAACATAGCAATTCACAGATATTTTTTTTTTTATGTACATGGCATACATCACGTAACTCACAATTCTAGTACAGCATTTCACAAATTTTTTTTTTCTCAATGTTACTGTCCCAACACAACTCACAATTCCAGCATAGCAATTCACAAATATTTTTTTATGTTACTGGCCCAACACATGACATACACCACACAACTCACAATTCCAATACAACATTTCACAAACATTTTTTTTTCAATGTTGTTGTCCCAACACAACTCACAATTCCAACATAGCAATTCACAAATATATTTTTTTTATGTTGCTGCCCCAAAACATGGCATACACCACGCAACTCACAATATTTTTTTATGAGCTTTCTTTGAAAAAGAGCCATTTTTTTGTAATTAATAGAGAGAGAAAGAGAGAGACGTTTCTCTCTATTTGTTGTCACTTTTGCACATGGAGAAGGAGATAGAAATTAAAATAATAATTTTACTATTGACACACCACGCCTAAAGTGCTATCTTTTTTACTTCTTTTTTTTGTCAACAGACAGATCGACACATGCCTAATAAAAAATAATTTTAAAAAAAAAATACTATTGAAGGACAGATCGACACACACCTAATAAAAATAAAAAATAAATAATTTTTATTTTATTTTATACTGTCAAAGGACAGATCAACACACACCTAAAAAATAAAAAAAATAAAAAGGTTCTTTTAAAAAAATAATCTTCATGGTTCAACAACCATTACTTCATCCTCAATGAAACTAACCTCTTGAATTATTTAGGGTCATTCCAAGTGACCCTCGATTGAGCCATAGAAAATAATATTCCAGAATATCATACTCAAAATCCAATTACATGATGTCACAAGAACAACAATAATAAAATTTAAAGAAAAAAGAATAAATAAACACACAAACAAAATAAAATAAAAAATAACACAAAAACTAGGTTTATTTGACTATGTTCTCATACTTGGGGCTTTTCAAGTTTGATCATCAATAATTTTCAGTAGATTCGTCACTAAAAGTACCCTCGATCCGCGAGGTGTGTGGATCCACTTTTGACATTTGAGGTTTGGGAGTCGCCACCTAGTTATTACGGTCTAAGAATCGAATATCGACTCTAAATAGATAAAAAAACTAATCTACTTAAAAAATAACTGAGTTCGGGGATCAAATTACGGGGTTAGAATATGTTAGGCACCAACCCCGCCCGGCAAACGCCGATTTCTACTAATTCCCAAATAAAACTACATTGCAAATAATACTTAAATAATAATAATAAAAAAATAAAAACAGTTACCTTTTTCGAACGCAACGGTTTTGTTCCCTTAGATCTGATAGAACAACTTCTTGTACAGTATTCATCACTTCGTTCTGTTGCCGGATTTGATTTCGGATCTCCAAGTTGAGGTATCTTCTTCTTGGATCTGTGAGTTTTTTTTATTTTTTTTATGGATTCTAAGGTATTTTAGAAGGGTTTTGGGTGTTTTTTGAACTAAAGTTGGGGTATGGATGTTAGGTAAGGAGTTGGGGCTTCAAAACTAAGGTTTATGGGAGGCTAGGGAAACTTTTTGACCTACTTTTTCTAAAGTTTATTTTTTCATACGAAAATAGGGTCTAGGGACCCCTATTTATAGATTTTTTTAAAGTGCCTTTTAGATAGAGTTAATGTTTAATTAGAATTCTTTTAGAGAGAGTTATTATTTAGTTAGAATTCTATTAAATAGAATTATTATTTAGTTAGAATTCTATTAAATAGAGTTATTATTTAATTAGAACTCTATTAGGGTTTTGACTTTTAGTCTCATTTGATTGACTTTAAGATTTTGACTTTAGTCTTACTTGATTGACTTTTATATCTTGACTTTAGTCTTACTTGATTGACTTTAAGATTAACTTTAGTCTTACTTGATTAACTTTAATTTTTTGGAGAACCCCCCTTTATTATATCTTTAATTCTTTGGACCCCCAGATGGAGGGTTCCTTTAATAAATATCTGGGCAACCATCAACAATTTTGTCTGAGAGCCTAATTAATCAATTTTTTTTGTTCAAAATTTTAAATTAATTTTATTAATGTTTCCCTTTAAATTATTTAATGTTTTATTTATTAATTTCAAAATTTTAAAAAAAATTTAATTAGAAAATTATTGTTTTGCCCCTAAAGAGAACTTTTACATTTCAAGTCAGTTTTTGATGTTCTAGGATGTTTTAGAATCGATTTTTAGTAAGGAATTCAATGGGAATATTGGTTTGTGTCATTTATGAATTTTTCTATGTGAAATGATCGTGAACTTAATGAGGGGTATTTTTGTAATTTTGTCAAATTTTGTGAAAATTGGCGAAATGATTTATTTGATTTCGATTTATTGTTTTATGTGTTTGAAAGGGTTTTCCTAAGCGTAATGTAGGCTCTAGGGTTGTTTTGAGGTTAGGGGTATTTTGGTAATTTGATCATTTTTTAGTGATTTTTATCGTAAAACTTCTTTTTATCTGCAAGATGATGATTTCTATGTTTCTGAGGTCATATTTTCCTAGCGTAGCGTGGTTTCTATAGTTTTGTCAGTTCGAGATACCTCATCCAGATTTCTGAAACATATCTGGTAACAAAATAAAGCATTGGAATAATCATCCATCATTGAGAACTGTTGCGATCGGGTTGACGAGTCGATTAATCAGGCAAGTGCAAAAATGGGGTGTCTACACCTAGTCAATCAAATAAGACTTAAGTTAAAATCCTAATTTAAATAAACTTAGTCAATCGAATAAGACTTAAGTCAAAACCCCAATTCACTTTATCAAAAAGGAGACCTAGTCAAACTTTAATTCTTAAAAAAAATCTATAAATATGAGCCTCCACAACTTAGTTTCGGAGGACAAAATAAATCCTAAGAAAAGTAGGTCAAAAAGTCTCCCTAACCTTCTCCAAACCCTTGTTTTTACTCAAAAAAACACCCAGAAACCTTTCAAAAAATACAAAAAAAATACTCAGATCTAAAAAAAAGACACCTCAACTTGGAGATCTGAAACAGATCCAGTGATGTAGGAAAAGCAAGGAAACTCGTACAAGGACGATCCTCGCTAGTGCTGAGGGAACAAATCGTTGCGATCATCTAGGTATAATTTTTTACTTCTTTATATGTTTTAGGTCTTTTAGCAATGTAATCTTTTTTGGAAAATAATAGAGATCAGTGTTTGTCGGGCGGGGTTGGTGCCTAACACCTTCCAACCTCTTAATATGATCCCCGTACCTGTTCTCTTTGTAGATTAGTGTTTTATCTGTTAGAATCAATGGTTCCTAGATCATAATAACTAGGTGGCGACTCCCAAACCTCAAAAATCAAAAGTGGATCCAAACACCTCGCGGATCGAGTTGTTCTATCAGATCTAAGGGAACAAAACCGTTGCGTTCGAAAAAGGTAACTGTTTTTATTTTTTTATTATTATTTTTTAAGTATTGTTTGCAATGTAGTTTTATTTGGGAATTAGTAGAAACCGGCGTTTGCCGGGTGGGGTTGGTGCCTAACATATTCTAACCCCGTAATTTGATCCCCGAACTCAGTTATTTTTTAAGTAGATTAGTTTTTTTATCTGTTTAGAGTCGATATTCGATTCTTAGACCGTAATAACTAGGTGGCGACTCCCAAACCTCAAATGTCAAAAGCGGATCCGCGCACCCCGCGGATCGAGGGCGCTTTCACTAGATTTCTTTATATTAAGATTTTAATTCTTACGTACAATGAAATAATATATTTTTGATTTTTGGAGAACCCCCCTTAATTATATTTTAATTCTTTAGGCCCTCATATGGAGGGCTTTTTTTAATAAATATCAGGATGTCCCAATTAAATAAGTGGGCAACCATCAACAATTTTTCCTGAGGGTTTGATTGATTAATTTTTTTTGTTCAAAATTTTAATTTAATTTTATTAATATTTCACTTTATATTAATTAATGTTTTATTTACTAATTTTAAAATTTTAAATTTTTAAAATTGAAAAATTATCGTTTTACCCCCGAAGGGGACTTTTGTGTTGAGGAGTCATTTTTTGATATTTTAGAATGTTTTGGAATCGATTTTTTGTAAGGAATTCGATGAGATTATCGGTTTGTGTCATTTATGAATTTGTTTGCATGAAACGATTGTGAACCCTATGAAGGGCATTTTCATAATTTTATCGAATTTGGTGAAAATTGGCGAAATAGTTTATTTGGTTTCACTTTGTTATTTTATGTGTTCGAAAGGGTTTTCCTAAGCATAAGGAGGGCTCTAAGGATGTTTTGATGTTAGGAGTATTTGATCATTTTTTTAGTGATTTTCATCGTAAAGCTTCTTTTTATCTACAAAATGATGATTTCTATGTTTTTGAGGTTATATTTTCCTAGCGTAGCATGGTTACTACAGTTTTGTTAGTTTGAGATACCTCATCCGAATTTCTGAAACATATCTAGTAACAAATAAAGCATTGGAATAATCATCTATCATTGAGAATTATCGCTACCGGGTTGACGAGTTGATTAATCAGGTGAGTGCAAAAATGAGGTGTCTACATGCCCCTGTGATGTGATAACAGCCTTTGGACGTCTGTCTCCCAGGATACAACGCTTCACACGTGTAAAAGGCAGCACTCCTATTGTACATGTACAATTGAACTTGTACTGTGATTTGTACTCTCAAAGAAATACAAAGAAATATCTTAAAAACAAAAGAGCGCTATGCAAATAAAAAATTGAAAATTGAATGAATTCAAATAAGGAAGTAATGAGAATATAGAGAAATAAAAGTGCCTTTCTAGACAGTCACCAAAATTGTTGATAAGTGAACTTGGGTTCTAACTATTCGAACAGACACACTTGTCTATAAATTTTGAGTTGTGATTGTGTCTCTTAGAATAGTCATGAGTTGTAACTCCTTGAGTTCGACTCGGTCCAATAAAGTTTTAGCAAAAGTAAGCTTTTCACGCATACCCATGTAAAGTTTAAATTCAAAGATTTGCATCCCTCTGTCCTTGCGCACACATACACTAAGACTTTTTTGGATCAATGGGTCCAAATCCCTTTTAAAACCTATAGGCTCTCACTGATAAGTGTCTCAAAACACTGAATTATACGCAAATTTCCTTGATATTTATCTTGATTTTTGTCCATATTTCTCCGTATTAAGGTAATTATCATGATAAGCTTTGAAACATCATGTTGCATGTTAATTAGGTTTAATTATATATAAATAAATTCATTTACTAGATAAATCTAATTACGTGTGTTTCTTGTACAGAAAATCAACATTTTGGATTCAAAATCTTAAGGCAAAATCATTTGGGCCCACTTTGAAATGCCTTAATCCTTAACTCATGTTCTCATCTTTTATCTTTTTGTGCAAAGAAAAGTGAAGGCTACTTTTAGACTATTCTACACACATTTTTCTCTATAAATAGAACTTCAATCTCTAGAGAAACCCTCCCTCTTGGTTCACTTATCCAAGACTCCTTTAATCTAAGGCTCTTAACCTCTTCTCATATATTTTTGCATTTTTATCTTCTAGTTATTTTCTTTTTAGTTAAATAGTTTTGTAAGAAGTAGTAGAAGAAGAATTTGTAAGTTTATTCATGAAATGAAGAAAAAAATTTTCATTTCTTATCTTCCCTCTTTTTCGATGACATTAGGCTAAGCTCCCCTCCATTGGAGAATGGAAAAGTCTAGAGCAAGTTCTTGTGTTGTTTCTAGTTTCATGCATTTCTTTTATCTAAAATACTCATGAGTTCTCTTTAAGATTTCTTGCACATTTTATTCTTAATATATATAATTTATGCTTAGATTAGATCAAGATAAAGTATGTTTAAAATAGATAGTTGGTAGTAAGAAGTTTAAAAAATTCTACTTTGTTTATGTTCCCCATTTGCTTTTATTTGCTAAATTTTTCGATCTCAAGAGCTAACACCAAGCCCTTACGATTGAGTTATAAAAATGCTAGAGACTAGGAGTTGCTCATTAACATGTTCTAGGTAGATCCACTTCTAATGGTGCTTTAATTTCATAAGTTTACTTACTTTTAACTTCATTTACTTTGATTAATTTTTCAGTAACTTTAAATTTTCTTGATAAGGTTAAAAATCCATGAAAAGAAAAAAAAATAGTTTTAATCCCATTTAGTTGAAACAAATTTTTTCCTCTTAACTTAACTCTACTCCCCCTTTCTCTTGGGTTTGATCCCCTAATTGTCCCACAAGTAAGGTAAAAGTAAGATTAATATTAAATCCTAGTGGAAAGAACAACGATATTACCACCAGAATTTTGACACCACAACTGGGGAAAGGTAAAGGTAGTAGTAGTAAGTTTTGATTTAAAATTTATTTCTTTCATTTTTATTATTATTTTTTTTTTGGTTTCTTTATGTAAGTTCAAGTATTCTTGAAGGTTTAAAAGAGAAGAAAGAAGAAAAAAATGGAAAAAAAGTCATTCACGTTTTTTTTTCACCCAGATAGTAGAACTTAAACTGACTGTAACTTTCTGCTCCAATCTTCGATTAACTATTATAGTATATCAATTTGGGGTAGAACAAATTTTTTTATAAAATGTGACAAAGTCAACAAGATTTTGATAAGTCAAATATGTTTTTGAGTCCGTTTACTATATTTTTTGCTAACATTTCTATTTTGCTCATTGTAGGTGTATGTCTATATATTTTTTTCTTTTTTTTTCAATTTCCTTTAATTTTTAGTTAGGTTTATTTTTCTGTTTTAGAAACTCTTGTATAGGATTCCTTGTAATTTTTTTTAATTATCCAAGAAGGCTTGGATTATAATAGACTAAGGAAGGACGACGGGTGGACAATACCGTCACAGCTCCTTAGGTTCGCACACCAAAATTGGAATTGATGGCCTAAGTCGACTCAAATCGTCTTCACCCCGTCTAGCACGGGAGGTAATCCCGAAACACCCACGCCTCTCTATGCTAGTGGGTTACTCATTGCCTTTGTTTGTTATTTTTTCAATTTACAGACACGTGGAATATTTAATTATGTAATAAAGAACACCCCTCTCCTAGGGATGATATGATAAGATAAAGATTGGAAGTCATTACCAATTCCTTACTCTAACTAGGATAATCAACTCACTAGTCATCCAATCAAATTAATTAAAATTGGTTAGACTTGACTTTAGGTCCCATTGAACTCAATAGGCAAAGCTAATCTAAGTTGTACCAATTGCACTTCTTGATCGAAAACAGTGCCTAAGCGCAATCCTGCCCCGCTGTATCTCGTGTATTAGGGGGATTGACGATGTCTATTCTAGATAAGAGGTGATTTAATAGTGTATTTGCTCAGTATTGTGCATCACCTCTCAACTGGGGATTAAACTGGTTATTTGTGATTTCAGAGATTTGGATTGGAGGCTAAGATTACCACTTTGAAACAGTTAAGAGCTGTCTAGTCGTAAGAACCCAATATCACGTGTGAATTCTTCCATCTCTTGTGTGCAAATCAATAGTGTATAGATACAGAACCCCGAGCAAATTTTGCATCATCATGGAGTTTATGAGAGAATCGTGGATCCCATGCATTCTATGTGATAACTATGGTCATTCTCCCGAGCGTTGTCCAAGTCTGCCCATGCTTCGTGCTACACAGGCTAATATGCATCATTCTCAAAATTCTTATTGGATGCTTACATCTAGTTCATTCAACTAACCATATGTAGACACCCCATTTTTGCATCCGCCTGATTAATCAAGTCGTCAACCCGATTGCAAAGGTTCCCAATGATGGATGTCTATTCCAATGCTTTATTTTGTTACTAGATATGTTTCAGAAATCCGGATGAGGTATCTCGAACTGACAAAACTTAGAAATCACGCTACACTAGGAAAATACGACCCTAAAAACATAGAAATCATCATCTTGCAAACAAAAAGAAGCTTCACGATAAAAATCACTAAAAATGACTAAATTACCAAAATACCCCTAACATCAAACAACCCTAGAGCCTGCACTACGCTTAGGAAAACCCACTCAAACACATAAAACAACAAATCGAAACCAAGTAAACCACTTCGTCAATTTTCACAAAATTTGATAAAATTACGAAAATACCCCTCATAAAGTTCACGACCTTTTCATACAAAAAACTTCATAAATGACAAAAACCAACATTCCCATTGAATTCCTTACGAAAAACTGATTCCAAAACATCCTGGAACATGGAAAAACGACTTAAAACGTAAAAAATCCTCTCCGAGGGCAAAATAGTAATTTCACAATTTTAATAATTAAAATTTTCAAAATTAATAAATAAATCATTAAATAATATAAAGTGAAACATTAATAAAATTAATTTTAAAATGTGAACAAAAAAATCGATCAATCAGACTTTCAAGCAAAATTGTTGAAGGTTCGCAAGATATTTCTTTAAGGACCCCTCCATTTGGGGGTCCAAAGAATTAAAGATATAATAGAGAGGGGTTCTCCAAAAATTTAAAGTCAATCAAGTAAGACTAAAGTCAAGATATTAAAGTCAATCAAATAAGACTAAAGTCAAAATTAAAGTTAATTAAGTAAGACTAAAGTCAAGTATTAAAGTCAATCTCATAAGACTAAAGTCAAAACCCTAATCTAAACTAATCAAGTCAATCTCATAAGACTAAAGTCAAAACCCTAAATCAAAATCCTAATCTAAACTAATCAAGTCAATCACATAAGACTAAAGTCAAAACCCTAAAGACTAAGTCCATCTCATAAGACCAAAGTCTAAACCCTAATTGAAACCCTAAAAAGAAACCCTAATCAAACCCTAATGCTTCTAAAAACTTTATAAATAGGAGCCTCCACACCCTATTTTCGCATCAAAGAAAAAATCCTAGAAAAAGTAGGTGAAGAAGCCTTCACAACCTCTCCAAAACCCTAATTTTGGAGTCCCAACTCCTTACCTAACACCCCTACTTCGATTTTAGCCTAAAAAATACCCAGAAACCTTTCAAAAACACCTCCAAAATCCACAAAAAATTCAAAGCACCTAGATCCAAGAAGGAGATACCTTGCCTCGGAGATCAGAAATCAGATCCGGAGACAGAACGAAGTAAGGAGTATGGTACAAGGAGCAATTTCACCAGATCTGAGGGAACAGAACCTTTGCAGATCGAAGGTAAGATTTTTGTTATTTTTTTTATCTAGGTTTTGTCATTAGCGATGTAGTCTTATTTGGGATAAGTAGAGACCGGCATTGGCCGGGCGGGGTTGGTGCCTAACACCTTCCAATCCCGTAATATGATCCCCGGATTCAGTTTTTCTGTAGTAGATTAGTTTTTTTTATCCGTTTTAGAGTCAGTTTGATTCCTAGACCATAATAACTAGGTGGCGACTCCCAAACCTCAAGGGTCAAAAGTGGATCCGCGCACCCTGCGGATCGATGGCGCTTTCACCATACCACATAAATAATTGATTTTCCTTGGAAACTATACCTAATCAGAACGAGTTCACTCAAGGTAGTCATTTTGGTAACCATGAGGATTTTTATATGCACGACACCTCGATGATGAATCCAACCATAATTCCCCAACAATCATATGACTCTCAACATTTCTTCGAGTACAGAGCTGTAGTCCAACTAGGTCAGCTTACTGTGCCCTTAGAAGAAAGAGAAAATAGTCAATTTTCAAATAAGATACGCCCGAGAGGCAACCAATGTTTCAAATTCCCATTGAGCTAACCGATTGTATAAATTTGGCTAAGGAAATTGATTTACCATCAGAGGAAATTGTTGTTAAGGAAAAACTAAAGATGAACTCTAATTTGTTAGTCACACCAATTCCGACCACTATTAATCTACCCTGGTACCCCATCCAGCCTATCCTTTCACAAAATTGTAAAGACCCTGCCTGTCTTACAACTTCCATTCTCTTAGGAAATACGATGGTTGAGAACTATTTCGAAAATGTGATGACACTAAGAACTGAGGATAAATGAGGGATGTTGATCATTTTAAAAAATCATTTTCATGTCCCAATGATGATCAAAATTTGTCTGTCTATCATTTGGGGTGGGAAGTCGATTGTCGTGTCTATCAAATCAGATGTTAGGAAAATTCTTAAAAATTAAACCTTTTGATAGGTCCGGCTGAAGATATTAAACTTAGCGCTGCTTGGGAGGCAAACTATGTGCTTTTGTTTTAATAAGTAGTGTAATTAGGAAACAAACTTTTAAAAAAAACAAAAAAAAAATTCTAATCCTAATCCCTTTCTTATTATCTTCCTCTTCAAGACAACTCTTAACCAAACCAATCAATCAGCACTACTAGGACTGCAGACTGATCAGCAATTGTTGATTGAGTAACAGAGATAGATGTTGGTCTATATGGAGAAGAAGGCGACACAGGTCACTGAAAGTTCGGATTCATATTAAGATGGGTTTCATTATTAGATTATAACATTTTTAAGTTGTTTCTTAATTCTTAGGTAGGATTTTATTTATGCAAAACTATTTCGAAAATTATAATTGTTATAACTTTCAATCTTTTCATATCAGTTGTAACAAGATTTTACATATTAATGTCCAATCCATTTTAAATATAATCTAACATTTTTCTCTCTTTCCTTATTGCGTGTATATTAAGGACAATATTTTATTTAGGTTTTTGGGTATTAGGTTAGCTCACAATTGTATTGCATATAATTCTAGTTTAGTCTTATGTTTTCAGAAAAAAAAATTTGAAAAAAAAAATATTTAACACTTTTGAAATATTTTCTTCAAAATCTTTGTTTGTACTTTTTACAAATAAATTTCAAATATCAAGCTCATGTCCTAACTTTTGATCATAAGTTTTTGTTGTTGTTCCAAATGAAGAAAATCATGAAAAAATTACTTTGAAAAATTCACTTTTGATTGAATACTTAAAAAAACAAGATTTTATAGAACAAGAGTTTACCTTCTTCTTTGTCTAGAATTTTTGGGAAAACTTAGTGTAATGAACTATGACTTCCTTATCCTTTGGTTGGCTGGTTAGAAGAAAAATAGAATTGGAGTTAATATGACTTGGACAATAATCATGGGATTAAATTGGGTACCTTGAAAAGGACTACTTGTTTTTTGTAAAAAGAACACCAAAAAATGGTGAAGTATGAAAAAGTTGAGAAAATAAAAAGTAGAAAGATGTGAAAAAGACTAAAGTAAAGCAAAAAGGTTAGAACTAAAAAAGTACAAAAGTGAAAAGAGTCTAATGAGACCAATTAGTTCAGTAGGGTGAAAGCCATCAATGGTAAAAATATAAATAAACTAGAATATCACAAATAAAACCCCTTAGATGTATTAAAATGAATAGCCACACCTCTCATAATCCCAGACAGGATGCCTAGTTTCGAGTTAGAACTTAGGTAGAACCGACCATTCCTAGCAATTAGGAGGTGAAATCTTGTTCCTAAAAAAATATTATTTTAAAAAGAAAAAAAATCAGAAAATCGCACAAGTATTCAAGTTATCTTTGAAATTTTTTAAAATGAAGAATAAAAACTTAGAACTTTGTTCAAACATAAATGACATTTAACTGATTTGTGAAATATCATTATGTTCGCTTTACATACTTTGATTTTGATTTTGATATTTTGTAAAGTGTTGAAATTTTGTGGGTATATTTTTAGCAAACCCTCACGAGTCAAACTCGTCCACTAGAGGTAACCTAGAGGTTTAAGGGCTTATTATATTCGTTAAATGCAGTCAAGGTGCCTGTGAAAGTGGCAGTTTTATTTTCTAAGGACTAGAAAAAATGTAAGTTTGGGGGTGTGACAAGTGTCTTGAAACACTGAAGTATACGCACGTTTCCCAGACATTTATTTTGATTTTTGTCCCTATTTCTCCGTATTAAGGTAATAATCATGATAAGCTTCGAAATATCATGTTGCATGTTAATTAGGCTTAATTATACATAAATAAATTTATTTACTAGATAAATCTAATTACGTGTGTTTCTTGTGCAGAAAATCAATATTTTGGAATCAAAATCTTAAAGCAAAAACATTTGGGCCCACTTTGGAATGCCCTAATCCTTAACTCATATTCTCGTTTTTTGTCTTTTTGTGCAAAGAAAAGTGAAGGTTACTTTTGAACTCTTCTACACATATTTTTCTCTATAAATAGAGCTTCAATCTTTAGAGAAATCCTCCATCTTTGTTCACTTATCTAAGACTCTTTTAATTTAAAGCTCTTAGCCTTTTCTCTTATATTTTTGCATTTTTATCTTCTAGTTATTTTCTTTTTAGTTAAATAGTCTTGTAAGAAGTAGAAGAAGAAGAATTTGTAAGTTTCTCCATAAAATGAAAAAAAGCTCTTCCATCTCTTATCTTCCCTCTCTTGCGATGACATTAGACTAAGCTTCCTTCCATTGGAGAGTGAAAAAGCCTAGAGTAAGTTCTTGTGTTGTTTCTAGTTTCATGCCTTTCTTTTATCTAAAATGCTCATGAGTTCTCTTTAAGATTTTTTACATATTTTATTCTTAATATAGATACTTTATGCTTAGATTAAATCAAGATAAAGTATGCTTAAAATATATAGTTGGTAGTAAGAAGTTTAAAGAATTCTATTTTGTTTATGTTCCCCATTTGCTAAATTTTGTGATCTAACGAGCTAACACCAAGCCCTTATGATTGAGTTATAAAAAAGCTAAAGACTAAGAATTTCTTATTAACATGTTCTAGGTAGATCCACTTCCAATGGTACTTTAATTTCATAAGTTTACTTGCTTTTAACTTTATTTACTTCGGTCCATTTTTCAACAACTTTAAATTTTCTTGATAAGGTCAAAGATTCATGAAAAGAAAAAAAAACAGTTTTAATGCCATCTGATTGAAACTAATTTTATCCTCTTAACTTAACTCTACTCCCCCTTTCTCTTGGATTTGATCCCCTACTTGCCCCACAAGTAAGGTAAAAGTAAGATTAATATTAACTCTGGTGGAAAGAACAACGATATTACCACCACTCACTTGCGCATGGGCTTTACCCATATCTTTCTCACACTTACTACACTATATGAAAACTTTCATATAAAAGTTACACTCTTTAGTTGTTCCTATCGGATATGGGACTAAAATACTTTACACCAAAGCTTTGAAAAACAAATTACTTTAACTCTTACTTTCACTTTTTACTTTTGTATTTACTTTTTTGCTTTTACTTCCACTTTTATTCAAACATTAGGATAAATCCCACATAATCCAACAATCATCTACATGAATGGAGAAAGTTGTAACTAGATAAAAAATACGATAAACCATTTTAAACCCACAGAGAATACAATAGAAAATGTATTGCATCAGGAGAAATAACTTGTGGCTTTAACCTTTCCTCAATAAAAGCATATCGGATTTACTAAACTAAGTAGTGAACATAAGTTTTAAATTATTCAGTCTTTCATGTAAATCAAGATAATAGACTTTACACATTTTCTTTCCAATCGTAGTAAATTCTTATGATTGTGTTCATTTTGGTCTTGAACAATCCCAGAGTCATGAATGCTCTTGAGAATCCAGTTTTTTAATATTCTTATAGAATCGATCAGTTCTACACTCACATAGGTGATATTATATTAAGAGCACCTTGTTATACGCTACTTGTAAATATAAGATATATGCATCATTAAAAGTTTAGCTTATCCTAAACATTCACTGCAGACAGTACTTAATGCATCATAAAAATGAGCAAAAGAAAAATCTTCTAAGTGATATTGATTGAGTCACTCACAACTAGTTTTCCTATTGAACCTAGTTCATGAGATCTTCAATCGCTAGATTAAGTTTTCATTGAGGTGACTCTTAAATATAGGTTTTAATCTTATTTCCCTTAATGCATGATATTTCTGCTCTCTAGACAAATATTTAGAAATAGATATGCAAGGTTTTCTTTAGACTTTATAAAGTCGATAGAAATAACTCTATTTGAGAGCAATTTTTTAATGGTGTTGTGTCTACGATGTATGTATTGTGACTTCCCATTATGAATAAAATTTTCTACCTGAGTGATAATTGCTTGATTATCACAATGTACACAAATTGCAGGCACATGTTTTTCCCATAACAGAATATCTTCTAAGAAATGACAAAGTCAATCTACTTTTTCACTTGTTTTATATAAAATAATAAATTCAGATTCTATTGTGAAGCGTGTTATACACGTTTGTTTCAAAGATTTCTATGAAACGATTGCACCACCAACTATAAATACATAACTACTGGTGGATTTTGACTCTTCAGAGTTTGATATCCAATTGACATCACTATATCCTCAAATATAGCTGGATATTTAGTATAATGTAATTCATAGTCTAGAGTGTACTTCAAGTACTTTAATATTCTGACTAATGCTTTCCTATGAGTAACTCTAATGTTAGTTGTATATCTACTCAAATTTTCAATTGAGTAAGCAACATCTATTTTTGTGTAATTCATGATATACATTAGACTGCCTATTATTCGATAATATTCTAATTGGGATTTGTAAGGACCAATATTTTTTTTAAAGTTATTTTAGGATCAAAATATTTTTTAGTAGGACTAATATCAAATTTATTGAATTTCTTCAACATATTCTCAATATACTAAGATTGAGACAAAACTAGTTCATCTGAAATTCTTATAATTTTAATTCCAAGAATAACATAAGCAACACCCAAATCTTTTATATCAAAGTTATTGATCAATATTCTTTTACTGGATCTAATGATATCTTTATTAGTTCTCATAATAAGTATGTCATCTACATAAAGACAAAGAATTATATATGCATTATCAATATTTTTAAAATAGACACATTTGTTATACTCATTGATTTTTAACTCATTCTTTATCATTATACTATCAAATTTTTCGTGCCATTTCTTTAGAGCTTGTTTTAGTATATAAAATGATTTTACAAGTCGGCACACTTTCTTTTCTTATCTTTTGACAATAAACTTTTTTGTTGTTTCATATAAATTTTCTAATTTAATTCACCATTTAAAAATATTACTTTTACATCTATTTGATGTATTTCAAGTTTATATAAAGTAGCAATTCTTATTAACATCATAATGGATGTTATTCTTATAACAGATGAATATGTATCAAAATAATTCAAACATTCTTTTTTGTTTGAATCTTTTAACAATAAATCTTGCCTTATATTTATCTAGTGGAAGATTTACCAACTCTCATGTATAATTTTGCATAATGGATTCACACTATTCATAGTCTATTTTCAATATAGTGTTTTAGGTGTGGATATGACCTCCTTAAAGTTTTTTGATTCATATTCTAACAAATAAGTTAGAACATCTAGACTAAACGACATAGAGATCCTTATTTCTCTTATTGTACCTTGATTCATTATCATGATCATCATTTGATATAATATTATGTGTTCTTTTATTAGAACGTATATCATCTATAAGTTTGCATGAAAATATATTTTAAAAAAATACTGTATCTTGTGATTCAATGATTGTATTTTGATGAACATTAGTTATATATAATTTATGCACAAGAAAATGATATGCACTATTATTATTGGCATAGCTAATAAATAAATAGTCACTAGTTTTAGATCCTAACTTGGTTCTTTTATGAACTGAGATCGCTACTTTAGCTAGGCACTCCCACACTTTCAAGAATTTATACGAAAGTATTTTGCCTTTCTATAATTCATAAGGTGACTTATTAGTTTTCTTGTGGGGTATCTTGTTAATAATGTAATTTACGGAATGTAAAGCTTTCCCCTATAATATTTTTGATAAACCAAAACTAATTAGCATCACATTCAACATTTTTTTTAATTTTCAAGTTTTCCTTTCAACAAGTCCATTTTGCTAAAGCGTGTATAGTGTTGTTGTTGATGAATAATTTCATGTGGAGCACATAGGTCATCAAAAGGTATGAATAATATTCACCACCTTTGTTCGTTCTTAAGACCTTTAACATTTTATTAAGTTGATTTTCAACCTCATGTTTATATTTAATGAACATTTACAGAGCCTCATCCTTGGTTCTTAGTAAATACACATAACAATATAGAGTGCAATCATCGATAAAGGTCATAAAATATTTTTTACTTCCTCTACTTTGAACAAATTTTAGATCACAAAGATCACTATGTATCAAATCTAAAGGTTCATAATTTCTTTCAATAGATTTGAAAGATTATTTTGAAAACTTAGATTTTACACAAATTTCACATTTATGATTAGCATCAAAAATAAATTTAGGCAACAATCCTAAATTAGTCATTCTTCTTAAAGAACTATAATTAACATGACCTGATCTACCGTACTAGACATAAGATAACTCAAGTATGTAAGCAGAAGAATTAATTTTATTAATATTGAAAACTTTGGGTACAATAGTAATTACATTCATTTTAAATAGACCATCGATCAAATACACTCTCCCCACATACATCCCATTCTTTGTAAGTAAAAATTTGTCAGACTCAAGAATCAACTTGAAACTCCTTTTACTGAGTAATGATCCTGTTACAAGATTTTTTCAGGTGTCGGATATGTGCAACGCATCATTTAAAGTTAGATTCTTCCTAAAGTAATTTTCAACACAACCTTTCCTTGACCTTCAAGTGTTGAAGTCGAAGAGTTTCCCATAAATAATCTTTTTCCATTTTTCATTTTTCTTATATTCTAAAAAAAAATTCTTGTCAAAACATGTATGTCGAGTGACTCCTATGTCTACCCATCATTCCTTAGTATTTTCAACTAAGTTGATTTTAGAGATAACTGCAAAAAGGTTGATGTAGAAAACAACTATCGTAAGATTTTTTAATTTAGTCAATTGGGCTTTAATAGGTTTATTCTTTAATGAATCTTGCTCTTTGCGTTTACGACAATCCTTTGCTCGATGTCCAGGTTTGTTACACACATAACAATTTCCCTTGAATATTTTATAATCTCTACCTATAAGACCCTGACTACATTGGTTGGAGAATTTCCTTTTTTTGTTGTGAGAGTTCGACTTAGGTCTTTTATCTTTCACCACATTGGCCTTAGACTTGAAAGAGTTGTGCTTAGCCTTTTTCTTACTCATTTTGTTGTTCTCCTCTATCCTCAATCTTATAATTCAAGTCCTCAAAATTCATCTCTTTATGTTTGTATTTTAAATAATTTTTGAAATCTTTCCATGACGGCGATAATTTTTCAATTACTGATGCCATTTGAAAAGATTCACTATCTGAAATACCTTCTATATGAATTTCATGTATGATAATCTGGAGTTCTTGGATTCTAGTTATCATTATTATGGATTCCAACATTTTAAAGTTTAAGAATTTGCCAACAACAAATTTTTTAAGTCTGGCATCTTCTGTTTTATACATTTTGTCTAAGAAATCTCATAGTTTTTTTGCAATAGTAATTGAATTGTACATATAATATAATGTGTTATTCAGTCTATTGAGGATATAATTGTTGCATAGAAATTCTACATGTTTCCATGCTTCAATAGTAACAATAGTGGTTATGTCAGATTCGTTCTCTTTGAGAACAAGATGATTCATTTGTAGGAATTTCGTCAAGTTCAATGTCATTAAATAAAACAACATCTTTTGTTGTCACCTTTTGAAGTTTGTGCTGTCAAACTTCTCAGGCTTCTCTTGTGGAGTATGCATCGTATAATTTATTTTCTTTTTTAAAAATCTAATCAACATAGAAATATTAATAAATCTGTCTTAAGATTGTTAATACCAGTGATGTTAGATTATAAATAATAAATAAAAAAGATTATGAAATAAAATAACAAAGTAAATTTGAAATACCGTGAATGATTATTTTTATATTGAAATGAGTGAGGCTTGTATTGGACATAATAGCCTTAAGATAGATTTGCCCTTGTGATGTGCTAATAGTCTTTGGACATTTGTCTCCTAGGATACAACGTTTCACACGTGTACAAGGCAGCACTCTTAGTGTACACATACAAGTGAACTTATACTGTGATTTATACTCTCAAGGACACACAAAGAAATCTCTTAAAACAAAAAGGCGCAGTGCAAATAAAAAACTTGAAATTGAATGAATTCAAATGAGGAAAGTAATGAGAATATAAAGAAATAGAAGTGCCTATCTAGATAGTTACCAAAACTGTTGACAAGTGAACTTGGGTTGTTACTATTTGAACATACACACTTGTCTATAGAGTTTGGGTTGTGATTGTGTCTCTTGGAACAGTCACAAGTTGTAACTTATTGAGTTCAACTCCATCCAACAAATTTTTAACAAAAGTGAGCCTTTCATGCACACCAACGTGAAGTTTAAATCCAAAGATTTGCACCCCCCTACGTACACACACAAAGGTTTTTTGGATCAATGAGTCTATATAAGAGTTACACTCTTTAGTTGTTCTTATCCGATGTGGGACTAAAACAATTTACACTACAACTTTGAAAAATAAACTACTTTAACTCTTACATTCACTTTTTTACTTTTGCTTTTACTTTTTTACTTTTACTTTACTTTGACTTCCACTTCCATTCAAACATTAGGAAAAATTCCATATTAATCCAACAAATTAATGTTGGATAGATGACATAGTTCTTTAAGAATTGGGACTGCACTTGCGCCTCTAAGAAGATTGTTGTGAAACATTTCTGAAATTTAATACTGATGGTTCACTATTCTCAAATAAAGGAGGGTTGGGATTCATCGCTAGAAACTATCATGGGGAATTGGTTTTTGTATGTTGGGTGAGCATAGATGAGAAGTGAAAGAGCTCTCGATCCGTGGGGTGTGCGGATCTGCTTTTGATTTTCGAGGTTTGGGAGTCGCCACCTAGTTATTACGATCTAAGAACCGAGCATTGACTCAAAATGAATAAAATAACTAATCTACAAAAGATACTAAGTCCGAGGATCACGTTACGGGGTTGGAAGGTGTTAGACACCAACCTCGCCCGATAAACGCCGGTCTCTACTAATTTTCAATAATATTACATTGTTAAAGGTTTAAAATAAATAAAAAAGACAAAGCAATTATACCTGTGACGATCGCAACGATTTCTTTCCTCAGATATGGTAGAACAACTTCTCGTATAAATTCTCTTCGTTTTATTCTATCATCGGATCTGCTTAGATCAGAGTTTTTCCTAGTATTGCGATGCGTTTCTAGGTGGTTTTTAGGGAGTTTTGAGAGTCTTTTTTATAAAAGTTAGGGTTTGGATGATAGGTAAGGGGTTAGGGCTTCAAAATCAAGATTTTGGGAAGGATAGGGTGGCTTTTTGACATACTTTTTCTAGGATTTTCTTTGACCTACGAAATTACGTTGTGGAGGCTCTCTATTTATAGAGTTTTTTTGGGTAGAGTTATTGTTTGATTATGTTTTTTTTAAGGTTTTTATTAGGGTTTTTACTTTAGTCTTATGAGATTGACTTGATCTTTTTAGATTAGGGTTTTAATTAGGGTTTTGACTTAAGTCTTATGAGATTGACTTAGTATTTTTTAAATTAATTTTATTAAGGTCTTATTTTATTAATATTTTATTTATTAATTTCGAAATTAAAAATTTTAAAAATTAGAAAATTATCGTTTTACCTTTGAAGAGAACTTTTGTGTTTCAAGTCGGTTTTCGATGTTCCGGGATGTTTTGGAATCAATTTTTCTTAAAGAATTCAATGGGATTATTGGTTTGTGTTATTTATGGAAAAAAAATTGATGTGAAATGATTGTCAAACCTTATGAGAGGCATTTTCGTAATTTTATCGAATTTGGTGAAAATTGACGAAATGGTTTATTTGATTTCATTTTGTTGTTTTATGTATTCGAATGAGTTTTCTTAAGCACAAGGGGGCTCTAAGGATGTTTTGATGTTAAGGGTATTGTAGACACCCCATTTTTGCACTCGCCTGATTAATCAACTCGTCAACCCGATTGCAACGATTCCTAATGATGGATGATCATTCCAATGCTTTATTTGTTATTAGATATGTTTCAGAAATTCGGATGAGGTATCTTAAACTAACAAAATCTTAGAAATCACACTACGCTAGAAAAATATAACTCCAAAAACATATAGATTATCATTTTACAGACAAAAAGAAGTTTCACGGTAAAATCACTAAAAAATGATCAAATTACCAAAATACCCCTAACATCAAAACATCCCTAGAGTTTACATTACGCTTAGGAAAATCCTTTCAAACACATAAAACAACAAATCGAAACTAAATAAATCATTTCACCAATTTTCACAAAATTTGACAAAATTACAAAAATACCCTTCATAAAGTTCACGACCATTTCGCACAAAAAATTTCATAAATGACACAAACCAATATTCCCATTGAATTCTTTACGAAAAATCAATTCTAAAACATCCTAGAACATCAAAACCGACTTAAAACGTAAAAAGTCATCTCCGAGGGTAAAACGATAATTTTACAATTTTAATAATTAAAATTTTCGAAATTAATAATTAAAACATTAATTAATGTAAAGTGAAATCCTAATTAAAATTAAAGTCAATCAAGTAAGACTAAAGTCAAAATCTTATAAGTCAAATAAGTAAGACTAAAGTCAAAATCTTAAAGTCAATCAAGTAAGACTAAAGTCAAAATCTTAAAGTCAATCAAGTGAGACTAAAAGTCAAAACCTTAATAGAATTATAATTAAATAATAACTCTACCTAAAACAATTCTAATTAAACAATAACTCTTTCTAAAAGAATTATAATTAAACACTAATTCTATCAAAATAAGTACTTAAAAAAATCTATAAATAAGGGTTCTTACAACCTATTTTTGTATCTAAGAATAAACCATAGGAAAAGTAGGTCAAGAAGTCTCCCCAACTTTCCCAAAACCTTAATTTTGAAGCCTTAACTCCTTACCTAACATTTATACCTCAACTTTAGCTAAAAAAACACTCAAAAATCCTTCCAAAACACCTTCAAATCCATAAGAAAAATAAAAAAATTCACAGATCTAAGAAGAAGATACCTCAACTTGAAAATCAAAAATCAGATCCGGTGACGGGCGAATAGTAAGGAAATACATACGAAGATACTCTCCGCTGGTGCTGAGGGAATCGTTGTAATCGGCAAGGTAACTTTATTTTATATTTTATATATATTATTATTTGTTGTTTTTGGTCTATTTTGCAATGTAACCGATTTTTGGGAAGAAGTAGAGACCAGCACTTGTTGGGCGGGGTTGGTGCCTAACACCTTCCAACCCCGTAACGTGATCCCTGGGCCCGTATTTTCTTTTATAGACTAGTGTTATTTACCTTTCTAGAGTCAATATTCGGTTCATAAACCGTAATGACTAGGTGACGACTCCCAAATCTCAAAGGTCAAAAGCGGATCCGCGCACCTCGCGGATCGAGGGCACTTTCAGGTATTTTGGTAATTTGAACAGTGATTTTTATCATAAAACTTCTTTTTGTCTGCAAGATTATGATTTTTATATTTTTGGGGTTATATTTTCCTAACGTAGCGTGGTTTCTATAGTTTTGTTACCTCATCTGAATTTCTGAAACATATCTAATAACAAATAAAGCATTGGAATAATCATCCATCATTGGGAATCGTCACAATCAGGTTGACGAGTTGATTAATCAGGTGACTGCAAAAATGGGGTGTCTACAAGAAGGATATTATTTAATAGAACTTTAGGCAATTTTAGAAGCATTGAAAATTGCATATCGAAAGGGGCATGCTAAAATAGTAATGTGTTCAGACTCGTTATACTCAATTAAGAGTATAAATAATGAGATTGAAAGATCTTGGAAATACAGATGTTGGGAAGTACTTTGAAGTTCATGTGGCGCGAACTAACAAAGCTGTTGATTATTTGGCAAAGCTTGGAGTGGTGGGCGCTGGTTTTATGGTAACTAAGGATACATCTTGTGTTCCTCAAGAGCTTTAGAGGATATTAATAGAAGATCTATACTGTAATTATTATTATTAAGATCTTATATTTAGGGAGGGGCCCTTTAACCCCAATTTATCAATCAAAATAATATATATCTTGGTTAAGACTTATTTGTTCAATGACAGGTTGATTTTATAAAACTAATTTTTGGTAACCATCCAGACCTTGATTTTATAAATGGTGACGACCCTAAAACCTAAGTAGAGTGGAGGCCTCTTGAGTGAAACCTACATAGGGCATCTACAATATATATATATATATATAACCCAACAATTTGCCCAACATGTTTTGTCCTACATGGGTTAGAAGTTTTGGAATGGGCTGATTTTTGGTGAGGATGATCTCCTCGGTGTTGGGCAAATTGTTGGGTAAAATGTTGGGTGCCAAAGGGGACTCTATATATATATTCAAAAATCGGGTCATGACATTCATCTCAATCGATCCTTTTTGAGACTACATTCCCTATCATTTTTTCCTTTTTGAAGTACATGCCATCAACAGATTTGATTGAGTCATTTTAGCTAGTACTAATCATAGAGATAGGATCGTTGAAACCTGGGAGGTAGTTGTTCCTTCAACATCAATTTATAGTGTTATTGGGCCATTATCACTTTTAGGCTTGTGCCTCGGTTTATCAACAATCAAAACTGATAAATACTTTTCTCACTTTCATTTGATTTACAGATTATATGCTCTATCATCATTGGATAGAAGAATTGTTTTTCTCTTGTTGGATTATATTCTTCCAAGGTAAATCAAAACAAAGAGTTTTCCATAATATGAATTTTTTGGATCTACTTTTCTAACAAACCATAAAAAATCACCTCAATCTTGGACAATTTCCAAAACCATGCACCTTGTTAAAGTGGTAGTCTTTGAGAGGTAATAAAAGATATTTGGGATCAAAGCCTCATGCATTTGCATTCATATCAAAAGGATCTGGAGAAGAAGAAAAAGTTTTAACCTTAGACATATTTTAATACACTAAAAAATATGGATGAGTGACACTATGCATGAGCCTTGTTTCCCTTGCCGTCGGGAGTTTCATCATTTTTCTGGCCAAGGAGTTTCTGGACCATCGTATGCAGTCTATCAAAGAGTTTCAATGTGTTGAAACGAGACAAACTAAAACCAATAGCATCCAAATACCAACCACTTCTCCCTTTGAAGCCTACAATCAAGCCTCCATCCATGGGAAATGAGAATGGTGTCCCTTCTTCTACTCCGAATGGCCCAAAACTTCTATGGTTGGTCTTGAAAGTGAGTGATCGGATCACAGGGGAGCCACCATGCACTACAGGACTATAGTGGCCGCTTACAGCAGTCAGGAACTCTTCTGGGTATCGCAGTGTAACCTAGCATGAACCATATAAATTGAGTATAAGTTTCTGATATATTTTTTTGGGGGAAGTCACCTTGACCATACTTTTTAAAAACATGGACCAAAAGGTCTTGTCAAGAAAAATATACCTTTTGAGGGACACTTGTAGGACATTATTACGAGACCTTTTAAAGTATTATATCATTAAATACTTAGATCTTTCAAATATATATATGCATGATCTTCTCAGTCACAAAAAATCAGCTCAATCCGAAACTTCTAACCCATATTTTGAAAAATGATTGTTTTTACATATGTTCCTTGAGCACCCCCTATATATATACCACTTCACATTTTGGTGAATATTTGAGTTACCCCAATCTTTTAAAATTGCTGGGATGTCTTTTGACTTGATCTTCTCTTATAGACTATTGAAAAATGACCATCATCATCATCATCATCACCACCACCATCCACATCCAATAGGTTGGAGACGACTGATTTTGGGAAGAAAAATCAATGGTTTTTAAGTCATTTATCATAAATTTAAAACATAGGGCATTTAAAATATTTATCAACACATGGAGGCCACTGTCACGTGTCATGAGAAGGTGATTATTTCTTCAAAACTTTAAAATGACATTTTAGTCATTTTTTAAATAATATTTAAAAAGATCTTTGTCAAAATAATGTTTTAAAAAGTGGGTCTTAAATTGTCCATATTTTTGTTAAAGACCTTTAGATCCATGTTTTAAAAAATATGGCCATTTTACCAAAATTGTCAAGTATTTTGGTATAGACTTTTCTAACCCAGAACAAGGTATGAAGCTCCCATCAAACATATGGCTGGGATGTGAGGAAAACTAAATATTTTTTTCGAGATCAGTTCTAGTTTCTTAGAGTTTTGACAAAATTTTCAGTTATCTTTTTGCCTGTTAATCACTAAGGGCATCCTCCCATTCCAGCTGTTTCTTACTTTCTTTAATGAAGAACCTCAAATGTTGTTTGAGACTAGCATTTTCATTTTGGTATAATTACTTGACTAAGAGCATAAATGTAAATATATCATATGATCCGCTCAACGACTATGCATCAAATAACCATTTCAGAGGAAAACAAATGTTGTTTCGTTAAGCAAATCGGTATGTGGCGAGTTTTATAAATATAAATAAAAACTTGATTGATTCAGTAATTTCAGAAAAAAAAAAAATTTACATAGTGCCTGTAAATTCTCCTAAAATATTCCAGTCCTGTTGAGACCCAATCAAATAATGTCGATCTGGGACCAATCCAGTCCTTATTCGATTCGTTTTTTTAATCCGATATCAATACTAGAATCCATATCTGATCAATTAACACAATTATATTAGGTTTGAATCGAATCAATTCCTATATCATATAAACGTCACTTTTGTAAGAAAAACTATATAATATAATATAATTATTCGACCATTCAAACCCAAGGTACATTTTTTTTATTCAATTAAGAATTCGGGTAAATTATTTCATTCAATATTTGTTTTTTGACAGGTAAGCTAGACTTGAACCCACGACCTCAAAAGTTGTTTTGCAATGTGTCAAACCAACTGAGCTATGGGTCTAAGCACATATCCTCATTGGTTCAAATTTCAAGAGATGATCAACAACTACATAAGTTTAAAAAAAAAATGGAAAGTTGGTGAAAGATTTGTTTGGGCTTACCTTCACCGTCCGATTGCCTCCTTGGCCTCCATGTTTTTCTGCTAAAACAGGTTTACCATTCTTATCATACTCAACTCTGATGGAATCAATGCAACGGTCATAAACGAGCGTGATTTCTCTGACCCCACTGTAGCTCCCATCATCCCAATTGCTCCCTCCATTACCTCCCCATGGTCCAACATTTATAGTCTTCTTTCTTCCTCCAACCTTCTTCTCACCATCCTTCATTCACAAAACAAACACATAAATTCCCCCTTTGGGACCACCTTAATGGATTTATCCTAGAAAGAATCCCGATTACCTTCGATCGATGGTGTTGATTTTTTTTATTAATTAGTAAAAGAATTAATTTTTAATAATTTAAATAGAAGTAATTTATATAAAATAAAATAATTTACAATTGAGAGCATCCATTGATTCGTAATTCAATTAACTAGCAAAGATTTTACTAATATAAAGTTTGTTTGTATTTCATACCATGTGGACGAAGAGGAGGTGGCACCAGATGCTCTAACTCTTTATTTAAAAGATAAATATGGGAAAGGAGATTGTTAGCGTGCTGGTCTGTGTTGGGAAATAGTGTTAATATATACATTTTTAAAGTGGGAGCATTTGATTCTGTTTTTGTCCCACTAACTTCGAATTTGCTTTATTTCTTTTCTTTTTATTCTTTCATTTATAAATGAAAGAATCTATTCTACAAACAATATGAGTGCGAATTTTATGCCAAGGCTTTGGATATTAGGGATTATGCAAAATCATGCTTGCTTACCACTTCAGCCATTCAAATTTTCACTCCTCTTTTTTTGTTTTTTTTTACCAAAACGTGATCAACTTTTGACGAAATTCCCTTTTCGGCTCACTATTCATTTTAATTCCCAAAACATGAAGTGAGAGATCACACATTTTCCAAAGTGACGATCTCACTGATATAATGTAGTTAGGTGGCTGATTTTTTTTTTATTTCAAAGTGACAATCTCGTTGGTTATATAAGTGATGATCTCTTTCAGGTTTCCAACAAAGTAACGATATCATTGCTATATAAATCAGCGGTCAGAGGGTAGATCTGAACCCTGTTAGACTCCAAGTTGGGGAAGATCATTTTTTTTTCTCCTATCCAACCATTGTGGTTAGAGAGTGTTCTATTTAGATCGAAAGGCTCTTCAATGTGAGCCTACTCAGGTGATTCTTTGCAATTCACTACAGAAGTAACTCTTGCAAAGATGGACAATTGTAGATACCCTGAAATTGACATTTCGTGGGCAATCTTAGATTCATTCCCAAAAGCTTTCCGAGACTTGGAGTTTTTGAAAGGCAAACGAGTTGAGGAGGAAAGTTTTTCAGCTAAACAAAGGTGGATCCATCCTTTAGGCATGGACCAAGCTAGATTTAGTCGGGTTCGTTCTAGAGGGTAGAACCATTGATTTTCTTGCCTGGGCCATTCCACAAGCAAGGACCAATTCAAATTTGCATGGAATGACTATATCCTCCAATGATTTCTCTAGAGACTTTGAGGACAATTACACTCTTATCCTTTAATCTTCTTGATTGGTGAAACTCATTAAGTTCTAATTCACCATCAAGGCCTTTTTGACCAAGTGTATTCAAGGTCTAATACCTAAGAATTCTTGTAATTAAGTTGAATTTGTGGTGTGTGAATCATTATATTCCTAAATATCTAGAATTGCTATAAATTAATGAAGAAATCTCCCAAAGTATGGTAAAAAAAAAGAGTTTCCTCCCTGCCAAAATTTTGTCAAATTTGTCTCTCAAGAATCTCTAAGCCCCCAAAACTGTGTCCAAATTCTATCTCAACCCATTTTGAAGATCCAATAAGGAGAAGAAGAAAGACAAGAGCAAGAAGAAGACTAAGGTAGGAGCCAAGTTTTAAGTCTCTTACTATTATTGAATCCCCCTCTCCCCTCTCGATCTCCCCTCTCAAACTCTTTTGTTTGGTTTTTCATTAGAACCTTGGCTTACAAAACCCCTACTCTTCTTATGTAACTTGGGACAACTTGCTTGGAATTAAACCTCCATGTGAGAACCTGGGTGAAACTGTAAGTAGGACCCTAAGCTCTAGGCACTTTCTAGTATCCCAAATCATGTAGTTCATTATCAAAGCAACATCATATAGTCACTACTACAAAATTCTGTTATAGCGACGGTCATAACCCTCACTATAACCAACAAAAATCATAGCAAAAGGATACAAAGATAGCCAGCCTGACCGTCATTGCTTGCCGCTAAAAGTACCATCGCTATATGTTGTATCGATGGCCAGCCAAGTAAACGAAAAAGTTTGGACTTATAGCTACAGTCACTAGTGGCTGTCACTACATGTTAATGAGCATATTTTTAAAGGGAATCTTCAGCACCAAACATTTTGGCAAAACATTTTTCAAAACGTGGGTTAGAAGTTTTGGAATTGGCTGATTTTTGGTGAGGATGATCTCTACGGTGAGGAGATCATCATCACCAAAAATCAGCCAATTCCAAAACTTCTAACCCATGTAGGACAAAAATGGTTGGCTAAAATGTTGGCCAAAATGTTTGGTGCTGACCGGGACCCTTTTTTAAATAAGCTTTTAGCTACGGTTAAGGCCGTCGCTATAAGAATAATTTAAAAAAAAAAAAAAAAACAATTATAATTTTAAACATGCACCACACATTTTGCTTAATATTGGAAATACCCATGTTTTAAAATTGCTAACATGTCCCCTTGATCCCAGTCTACAAGGAAAATACCATATTCATTGATTTCAACCTAGAATTTTTTTTACCTGCTTCCAAGCCCTTTGCACCTTCATGTTTAAGACATGCCCCCTTGACCTCAGTCTTCTAAATAGATTAAAAGGAAAATACCAAAATGCCTTCATTTTGAATTCATTAAATTTTCTGAATAAAATCTAAAAAAGAACATGTCCACAAATATCGCCAAAATCAAGTTTAAAAAATTATCAAAATTCCATTAGCACACTAAAAAGTAGAAAAATGAAATAAAAATATATATAAAGATAAATCGAAGAAATGTTGCGAATCTTTAATCTAATATACAAGAAAAACATGCAAGAAATTAGAGGGAGATAGTGAGTCCATTAACCAGTCAAGCATAGATTACAACAACCGCAGAAAGAGAAGAAAACAAAAAATTTGAGCAAATAAAAATGAAAATCAAGAATTAGAGAAAGAGTAGAAGAACTCGCACTCTCTTAAAAGTGAAGATCTTAATAGTCTTCGAGTCTCCACGAGTATGAGAATATCACCGGCAATTCTTTATGTGAAAACCTCAAAACCCTGGCGAAATCGTAAGGGGTTGACGGAGGGTTTAGGTATAAAAACATCTTCAATTATATTCTCTCCCATTTCCAAGTGCTCACTGTTGAACCAAGTAATGTAAAAGAAAATTCAAAATCAGGAATCAGTTGTTATAAAAGCAATACACTTAACAGGATGTGTTACAATGACAATGTCACACAGAAGAGACTGAGCAAGGACATTGCAAAATGAAGGGACTCAATAATGTCAGTCATTTTTATGAAAAGATAACTAAAATAGCTCTCTCCATATGGGCATAAACAGTGTGTCCATCTAACTAGAATCAAGTTCTCTATGTATCTCCACCTACTAATTAATGAGAGAAAATTAGAAGTTGACATACATATTAATATCAAAACTCTAGGTTGAGAATGCCAACCATTACCAAAGAACACTTACCCACTAGGAGAGACAATCTCATTACCTGTCTCGTTATTATCATCCGGTTTTGAACGCCATCCAGTGTAACTTTGGGTTGCTTATCCTTGTCAGATCTCTGATACAGAAATAAATGGGAAGATAGTCAAAATATTTGGTATCAAAATCATTATTTGGTAGAAAAAAAAGAATATATTTCACAAGTTTTAGTCAATTTAAGTTTTCACCAATTTAATAGAGATATCATCATTTCCCTTTTTATTTGAAAGTTGTGGCATAGATTCAAAGTCCTTATCCAAGTTGATTTTCCTCTCCTCAGTCTTCTCTTCCAATACCTTCTGATGATACTCTTCAATAGTCATTTCCTATTTCAACATGATTTAGTTCTCTTGGAAACAGACCTAATATGTGATAAATAGAAACAACGGAAAAAAAGTGCATAAGGAATGAAGATATTTGAACTTAGCACAATGAAATTGGAATTCCTATAAAGTGATACACAATTACTCTTCATGTCCATAATTGCAAAAGAATTAGTTTCAATGCAATCGCCGACGCAACAAATCATCATAAAGAACAAGTTACACATATATGATTTCCATGAAGAACACAGTACTTTATACTTGAAATGTATAAATATAAATAAATTCAAATAATGCAATATGAAAATTTTTCACAGCTTAAACATTCATAACTTCATATCTCGAGGGAAAGCATCTATGGTTCCCATACTCTTTCATGTCAGGGTGTGCGATGTGAGGTCCAATCTTGCGGTCACTTTAGCATTATTCTTAACCGCAAATTGAAGTTACGACATCCAAAGATAAAACTAATTAATAGAATATCCATACTGTGAAAGCCATTCCTCCCAAATCCATGTTAATGGAATCTAAACAAATCAACAAGCACATTCAGTCAGTTCCAACTAAGAAAATGTTGCATATGTACATATATATGCTAGAGTTGCCTTTGCTATACAAGAGATAAATATGAGGAATATTTTGGAAAAGAATGGCATAAAATTTCAAAATAAATTTATATTTTTTGTTCCACAGGTTGTATGCAATAACCAATCATCCGAATTTTCAAGATACAAATGATAAGCCAAAACAAAAAGTAGTATATCAAGGGCAGGTTTTAACAAATCGTACCTGAAAGTCAAATAGTACAAAGTGGGTAAGTCGTCGAAATGAGCCACTTAGATTATTGTTTCTTAGACCCAAACCGTTAAACAAACAAAGGGATAGTATTCCATTTTAATACAGAGCATGAGATTACCTAATTAGCTTACACTGTCCAGTAACTGTTGGTGAGCTTCCTTCCTTTGGCTTTTGAAAGCTTCTCTCTCAATGCCTATATGAATTACACTTCATAGATGTCAAATACAACATAAAAAATAAAAATAAAATAAATAAACAACTTACTATTTCAGACATTTGAAAATATATGAAAAAAGATTAATGTAACAGAAGCTTCCTTACAATTCTATCAAATAATTCACCACCAGTCACGCATTTAAGAACCACATAAATCTTGATGAATCCCAGCTAGATTCAAATTATTGGTGAAACTAGCTAAAATCAACTTTATAGGTGATTTCTAACTATCTTTTTATTTTTTTATATTTTTTTATATTAAGCGATTATTTTTTGAATTTAGATTAATTATCAATTGAGAATAGACTTGCACTAATGTCAAATAAATTGCATATAGATTGTGTTAGGCAAACACCAAAGACGTTAACCACAATTGGAACAAGGAAAAACCAATTCAAAATGGTTAAAATGGTTTTTGTTGATGAGATTCCTCAATCCACTATAGATCGACTTTAGATTGTGATGGACTCCTTAATTTATGAAGCCGGCGATGTATAAAAGAAAAAAAATGGATTGACTTATTATAGTTGGATATGGTTTTGGACATTTGAACCCAAGTAGGATCTGTATTTTGGTTTCAACCAACAAAATGACTTCCATCCATTTCTTACAATCAACCAAACAAGGAAAAATCCTGTTTTCAAGAAAATGAGTTTCCACATTAAGTACAATTCCTACAAACCAAACACAACATGAAGTTGAAGTGAAGAAGCTTTATTTAAATTGCACATTCATTCTGTTGTCCGATAGAGATTATTTTTAGGCAGATTTACCAAAACATGCACAACTTTTCAATTATTTACCAAAACGGTAAACTGTAGCAATTAATTCCGAAAACGGTAAATTTACCGTTTTCAGAATTAATTTATTTTACCAAAACGGTAAAAACAGTAACCCAATAATTTTTTTTCCCGAAAATACCCTTTTGTTAATGTTTACTGAAAATACCATTTTGTCCTCGTCTCTTTTGATAAAATTTCTAAAATTACAGTTGAAAGGGTTTCCTTCGAACAAGTGCAACAAGAAATCGAAGACGAAGAGGTATGACCTCTCTCTCTCTCTCTCTCTCTCTCTCTATCTCTTTCCGTTGTTAGAACGTGAGAAACTTGTAAGTTTCTCCGTCTTTGTCTCTCATTGTTGTGGAAATCATGAGAATAGTTTCGATCTATCTCTTACTGTTGTGGAGATCATGAGAATAGTTTCGATCTATCTCTCTCTGTTGTGAAGATCGTGAGAAATTTGAATTGAAATTGTTTGTGTATGTGTTTTGGGGTATTCGAACCCGAGATTGTAAATTTGATTAGGTACAATTAGTATTTGAATTTTTAGACTATTTAGGATTGATGTAAATTTTATCATTAAATGACTAATTTTTTGGATTGATTTGGATTTGTTAGAGTTTCATGTTTAATGTTGATTTTCTAGAGTTGTATTAGATTTTTAATGTTTAAAGAAATGCAATGATAATTTTTTCATTATTTAGTTTTATAAAAATTTTATAGAATTTTAAATTATAAGATGATATTTTTCTCATGAGTTAGAACTACAATTATTAGTGTCTTAGAACTTGATTATCGTGTTGCATTTAATGTGTTCGATGTATTGTTTCTTAAATGTTCGATAGAATGTGTACCATTATTTCCTAGTATTTTTATAGATTTTTCATTTTGTCACAACTAATCTCACTCTTAATATGAAAATACAATATGCAAGGAGAATCTAATGAATGGATAAAAAGAAGATTTCGTTAATATACTTTTATTAGCCATCCATTCGTTGAGATAGATATAGAAAACGATGCAGACGTTAAAGAGATGTTCTTTGGAGTACCGGAAGATTCCCAAACCATATACATTTTCATAACGAAATCTCGACGCCTTGTTGAAATGAAAAATGATACCAAGCGTATGAACTATGAATTGTATCCTAGTCTTTCATTTTGAGTTCGATCCCAATTCAAATATTTGCCTAGGAAAATATAATGGTCATAATATATGTGAAGATGGTTGATTATTACAAATGAATTTTAGCTTTAAGTTAAGATACCTTTTTAGGGAAAGTAGTTCTTCTTCTAAAAAGGGGAGGGTTTCCTTAGGTTCCCATTTCTTACAATTCCTGTCGCAGATCAGGTTTGTTGATCTATGTTTGGATCACCATCCTGATATTTTTAACGAGATTAGGTATCTTGTTCTTAATATTGTTAGGGATGGACATTGCTATTGGGTTTTTGTCGATATGATTCCCTTTTTTGATGTAAATTTGGCATTCATTGTTGTTGTCACACATTTACTCTGTTTCTCTTACCTCTGTCCAAGTTGAAGTCAGGATATTATTAGTTTTAATAAAAATCTGTACGTCAGGGCTCAAGATTTCAAATTCCAAATCCCCTTTCGACAGGAAGAAATAAACATTCACAATGAAATTGGACACTTCGTAGTGTAACTTTGAAGCTTCACTTATTGCTTCAACCTTCCAAAATTAACCCCACCAAGCTTGTGAGTAGAAGGAAATACGACTGACTTAAGCTGAGCTTGAGCATAAAACTTTTGAGGTCAATGCTTGAGTGTTGTATGGGTGTTGGCACAAATTCATAATCTATTTGGAAGTGAGTATTATCCAAGTCTTATGCTCAGACAGAAATAGTAGTAGTGGTTTCTTACTTGTAAACCCGTGCAAACATCCTTAAAATACTTAATTGTAGTACATTCCTCATGTTTTACACTCAAAGTGTCATATATTTAATCGATTTGTGGACAAATTGCTCAGTGGCAATAGTGTGGATTTATGCCCATCTCCTCACCATCGGTGGGGCCTATAAGAATGCACCTTTCAATACTCAACAGAGTTACCGTAGTGTTCGTGATAGTCTTGTGGATGGTGCTCCATGGTAAGGCTTCCGGCCTTTATTATTGTAACTGCTCTGTTTTTGTCCTATATAACTCTAGATTTTGTTAATTTATTATTGTTTTGGGCAGCACTTGCATTGTTTAATATGTGATTCAGTTGTGTGTCCATATATGATATGTTAAATTTGCAACCAAGATATGAGATCCAGTTGTGTATGGCCGTACATGATCTTTTTTATTATATAACATCCCATGATATAGACGTATGATTACACATTACTAGGGTAAATCCTACCCACCAAATTCGTGTAATATACCTATATGCATGTAAGATAGTAATTTTTTGATTTCTGAAATATGTATAAATCAGTTTTATGTTTCATTGATTTATTAAGATACATATATTTTGTCATACAAGTATATCACGCACCAAAAATGGTGACATAGGAAGACAATGAAAAACCTTTGAATGGTGTCTTCTAATGTACATCTAACATGTAAAGTCTACCTCAAATTTTCAGCATGTAACCAATAAAAGGTGTTGCTAAATTTTTCTTCAATGCATTTATTTATGAAATGTCGATTTTTTCATTTATACTAGCCTTACGATATTGATTAAAATAGTTGTGATCTAATGTCAGAAGGATCCTTTTGACATTGACTAAAATAGTTCTGATCTAATGTCAGAAGGCTCCTTCTGACATTTATTAATGTGGCGCCCCGCCAAACGCTAACACAAATCCCAAGGCCAAATCCCAAGGTACTAGGTGGCACCTCGAAATTTCGGCATGGTCTCCTCTATTTATGTTAGCGTTTCACGGAACTCAAACCTGATAAACCAATTTATAACAAAACCTGTATATAAAAATGTAGATACAGGAAAATAACAGGGGAAGACTAATTACATCTAACATGTAAGTAGATCAGAGTGCAGAAGATTTACCAATATATAGGCTTACCAAAACACTCGCACTCTAACATAGGCCTAAACTCTCAAATCCAAAAACTACATACATCTTGGATGAAACTGACAACACTAAGGGATGTGGCCCTAGTGCTCACCAGGCAATAAACTCTGATCGTCGATCTGATCGACCAGATACTCCTCAATTACTGACTCTACGCCTGCCTCGGTAGCTGCAAATGCTGAAACTAAAAAAAAAATAGGAAGGAAAGGGTGAGTAACAATGGTTGCCCAGTAAGTCCACAGCCAATTCCTACTAATAACCCTTCCTAAGCATGATCGAATAAAGCATACTGAACATTTTAACACATGCAAGGTTTTACAAGATAAAATACGATCAACTGGTACATATAGCTAGGGATGAGCAACTAAACAGTTTTAAAAATTACACATAACGTCAATCATCCATACTCATTATACATTTCCATTTTGTGCAAATAATGTTGACAACATTGAAATAATAGACATGCTTCTCAGTTTGTAATTCGAAATATAACGACATATATATAATACAAATGGTGGAGTATTGGAATTAAAGAGTTGGGATTCACGACTGGATTGCTCCCAGTCGGGACATGATATTCCTCAATAACATTGTAGTTCCTGATTTTGTGGCTGGTCGCTGTTTACCACGCTTGTGGGACCATTTATCCGGCTCAGGCTGACCGTTTGACGTGACCGTAAGCAATGGGTCTCTTTTCGATGTGTCAGAACGTTCGACTACTACTAGATTGTTAGTGATCACTGACTAATCATCTTCATCTATGCCTATCAGGCGTGCATGTGATTCCCAAATGACACTCCACTCGTATACGACCACCTTTACAATACACGTTCACTGGTAAAGATAAGAAAGGAATGAACCCGAATTCCAGTTGTGACCCCACTCTCATACGCGTCCCATACCACGTATGAGTTTGGTGGTCCCTACCGTACATCCCAGGATAGTGCACCCCTCCGGATGATGTGACGCACTATCCCTTCAGGCATTCACAAACCCTTTAACAGCTCACAAAATAGCTATGTATATATATAGTTTTTCATTTAAAACAAAAGAGAAATTAACAGAACAGGGTTGAGAATGGATATCCAGTTCCTACCATGCAACCGTGGCCAATCGGCCTAAAATAAACAATAGTACTCAGCGCACGCGCTAACATAATCGGAAATAAACATGCAACCCTTTCATTACTAACCTGGATATCCTTTCACCAAGCTACACACAACATACAATGTAAAATGTAGAAATCACCCCTCGGGCGTGATTCTGATATTTTAACGTTCATTCCCTTCTCCCATTCCCTCGACATTCTCACTTTTCATCATTTCAAATCAACCATCCATTTTCAATCTTTCAAAGTCATTCTTTTGGCCTTTTTCATTGAAAATCATCAAAGTTTATAAAAAAAATAAGGTCCCGACGATGCACGGGGCCAAAGCTATTAAAAATAAGGAAAGCTGGTGAAAATTTGGCTAAGTGTCGAAAACTCAATTTTTCAAAGTTCTCGAAATTGAAAACGGGTTTTTCGAAATGAAAGTCTCGATCATGAGATTCGACACCATATAGTTTTTGTAATCTAATTCAAAGGAACGCGAAAGTTATTTCATTTTGAAAACTTGGCGAAAACGTCGAAAATTACGTTTTGTTCTTTAAATCAAAATTCGGATTTTGATCCTTTGAGATTTGGATCTTAAAACTATTCCCATTATTCCGAAATGGGGGGTAAAACCTTAATTTCATTAAAGAACTTAAAGTAAATGTTTTTAATGAAATAAAGGGTGAGAAATAGTGTATAAAGTGTGAAGAGGTCAAGCCAAGAGTCAGAACAGGTCAAGCCAAGTGTCAGAACACTGTTCTGATCAAAACTGTGTCTGTCGGTGGCAGAACCAGGATTCTGTCGGTGGAACCGACATATTGGTCATCGGCAGATGTCGGTGGGACCGACGGTCCTGCCGACAGAATAAAATTTTCTCGCGTTATTTGATTTTGTCGGTGGTAGAAACCTCATTCTGTCGGTGAAACCGACAGAATGCCTTCGGTAAGTGCCGGTGGCACCGACCCTTCCCACCTACAGCTTGAACCTCACTGGCGATTTTTGGGTTTTTCAATCCCTTTTTCGATTTCTTCTTCCATTCTTTGAACCATTCGACCCACCCACGATTTTGTTATCAAAATTCGATAAAATATAAACAAAACACCTACTTCTACCATGAATTTGAAAACAAATACCAATTTCTACGATTTAAATGCAAACAATAAGTTTTGTTTCAAAACCCTAAATGCACATTGAGAAATCTAAAGCTACCAATAAGAATTGGAAGTCCCTTACCTGGTTGTGGACGCTAAGGATACAAGCTAGCACTACAACTCAAGGTTGGATGGCTCGAGTGTTGAGGTTGGGTTGACTTGGATGCGAAACGAGCGAGGGTTTGCAAAGTATCCGACAATGACATTCTCCTTCTCCTCTATAATGAAGTATAGACCTAGCTCCTAACTCGATGAAGCCCTCGGATGGAAGATGTTGAGGTTTACTCGAGCTACCTGGCTGGTTTTGATGGAGGATGGAGAAAACGAACAAGAATGGGTAAGTAAAGACGGTGAAGTTGTAGCTCTCGACGTGGCCAACAACTTTGTCTTCTTCGTCGAGGTTCAACTCGGCTTCGTTCGCGCACAAACTTGATGGCAATGGGTCGAAACCCTTGGATTGAAAGTGGCTGTCGTTTGGGGTTTCTTGGAGAATGAGAGAAAAATGAAAATAAAAGAAAATCAGACTTTTCTTTTATAACACAGCTAAGGGCATACTTGTAATTTTCCCTCATTTCTAGTTTCGATCATAACTTAACTATTCGGACTCGGAAAGCGATAAACGAATATACTATTTCGAATAATTTTTCGTTACAGACCTAACGGTGTCATCAAATCTTTCTGATTCTCACTCTAACGAAATTCCACTATTTTGGATCCCACTTAATACGAAATTCGAGGATTTTATAACTTTTCATCCGAACTCAAATTCATACTTGCTTACAAGCTAATGTATATATTACGATCGTTTTGAAACTAATGGCGAAGTCGATTTTCCTTGAAATTAATCATAACAAGATCCGAGTATTTTACTCTAAGTCTCTCCTTCGATATTTTCCTCTAAATCTCACCATTTAATTTTCTCGAGATATGAGTTGAAAATCTGGGGTGTTACAATTAAAGTAGTTCTGATCTAATGTCAGAAGGCTCCTTCTGACATTGATTAAAATAGTTCTGATCTAATGTCAAAAGGAGCTTTTTGACATTGAGTAAAATAGTTCTGATCCAATGTCAGAAGGCTCCTTCTGACATTGATAAAATAGTTCTGATCTAATGTCAGAAGGCTCCTTCTAACATTGATTAAAATAGTTCTGATCTAATGTCAAAAGAAGCCTTTTGACATTGAGTAAAATAGTTATGATCTATTAGATTTTTAATGTTTAAAGAAATGTAATGATATTTTTTTCATTATTTAGTTTTATTGAAATTTAGTAGAATTTTAGATTGTAAGATGATATTTTTCTCATGAGTTAGAACAACAATTGTTAGTGTCTTAGAACTTGATTATCGTGTTGCATTTAATGTGTTTGATGTATTGTGTCTTAAAGGTATGATAGAATATGTACCATTTTTTGTATATATTTTTTTAGATTTCCATTTGGTCATAAATAATCTCACTCTTAGTATGAAAATATCATATGCAGGGAGAATCTAATAAATGGATAAAAGGAAGATTTCGTTGATATGCTTTTATGATGGAGAGATTGTAGACCCATTTGACGGGTTTAAGTATAGTGGTAAATGCAAGAATAAGTATGTTGGACGTGATATTTCATTTAAAATATTTACCGACATGATGTATGAAGTCACCGCATGTAGTCGAGATGAGATAAATTTGAAGTTAAAATATTTGTATAGAATTAGCCCTCCATTCGTCGAGATAGATATAGAAAATGATGCAGACGTTAAAGAGATGTTCTTTGGAGTACCGGAAGATTCCCAAACCATATACATTTTCATCACGAAATCTCGACGGTTTGTTGAAATGGAAAATGATACTAACCTTATGCATACACAGAATATGTTTGAAAATAGGTATGAGACATCATAAACTCGTATCTATTATAGGAAAAAATTTATTTGTTGTATTTTATTTGTGGTTGATACGAATGATTTACGATTTTACACATGTAGAAGGGAAAAAATGTTAGAGCCGATTGTGATCCCTTCGAAGTTGTTGAAAATAGAAAGATGTGCAACTAGGTTTGTTATTTCTTTAATTTTATTTTAAATTAAGAACTTGTTGTAGTCTAAGTTATATCGATGCGATTTATCTCTAATTATTTTTTCAATCCCATTTACAAAGGAATGTTGAAGATGATCATATTTCAACAAATCCAACCAAGGGATGCAATGATAGTGGACAAATTCCAGATTCATCACCTATTAGGTTAGTATATGAAACTAGGCATACGCTAGGGCGATTCGAACCTTAAAAATTCATATATAAACTTTCCATGAATTTTTGATTCATATTGTTTTGTCTACAGTAAAGTTGGGAGTTCAATTTATCCACCTGCGCATCGAAATGTTCCAGATTCAGATCCCTCCAATCCAGACCTATGCGTCGATATTTCAGGATGTTCAACCCCTATGTATGTCTACTCGTATTACTTTCTTCAATTAATCCTCTTAGAAATATTTCTAAATTTGGCACATCTATGTTTAGGTACAATTTTCCTTCTACAATGAATTGTCTGTTTGATGGTGGGGATGTTGATATGGATAAGGGTGTTTGCTCTCGTAGAGAAAAAAGTAAATTCTTTGAGTCGCGTAATTCATCCGAAAAGAAAGTCTCAGAAAATAGTTCATGCAGTAGTTCCGACGCAAGAGAGGCGTTTTGTTGCAACGTAGACATGGGATTAGATTCTGATAAAGGATCTGATGGTGTTGAATCTGATAATATGTGGGAAAAAGCTTATGATGAAGGATACGATAGCCCATATTTTGAGGAGGAATTTATTGAGTTTTCTCTTGAAAATTGTTCTAGAGGAAGGATGGAATTAAAAATTGGAAATACGTATGGTTCAAAAAATTTATTTCAAGTAGCTTTGAAAGAATGTGCCATGTTGTCAAACTTCCAAATTGAACCTATAAGGACTTGTCACAAAGCAATCTCAGCCAAGTGTGCTAGCCAAAGTTGTCATTGGCGCATTCATGCTATTAAACTCCGCGGGGTTCCAACTTTTGAAATAAAGAAGTTAATCTTCAATCATACGTGTGCATTACCAACACGTGGTCGTGACCATAGGCAAGCCAGTAGTCGTTGGATTGCAGTTCGAGTGAAGGCGACTTTGAAGGAACATCCTAATATGACACCTGGCCAAATTATCACGTATATTCAAAAACACTTTGGTGCTAGAATTTCGTATCGTAAGCGTGGAGGGCAAAAGAGTTTGCTATATCGGAATTGGTTGGTTCATGGGACGAGTCATATCGTATATTACCATCATATTGTGCAGAGTTAATGCGTGTTGATCCTGATGCTGTCACTGTACTTGTATGTAGAGAGGAAGATAGGTTTGCGAGATTTTTTTGGAGTTTTGGTGCTTGTATTAAGAGTTACAGAAATAACATAAGAGGTATTATATCAGTTGATGCACCCACCTAAAAGGTAAATACCGTGGCCAACTCTTAATTGCAACTGGCTTAGATGGTAATAACAAGGTCTTCCCAATAGCCTTTGCGGTCGTCGAGAGTGAAAATACCGATTCTTGGTCATGGTTTTTTCGAATCCTCGGAGATAAAGTTATTGGAATTGAAAGTCGATTCGTATTGATATCTGATCGTCACCCAGGCATTCTGGAGAGTGTCCCTCTTGTATTTCCCAACGTCATCCATGGGTTTTGTTTAAGACACCTATGTGATAACTTTGTACGTGAGTTCAAGGACAACGTTGCCAAACAGAAGATCTGGATGATGGGAAAGATATATAGCATTCCAGCATTTGAACGTGAGATGCTTGAGTTGCGCGACACTCAACCCAAATATTACAAATGGTTAAGTGCCATCGATCAGAAAAAATGGACTAGAGCTTACTTTCCTGCCAAACGATATCGCATGATGACGACGAACATATCTGAATGTATGAACAAGGTTCTAAAGTTAGAAAGGGAACTTCCGATTACAGCTCTTGTTCATGCAACACATACTAAGTTGTCTAATTATTTCTTTGAGCGGTCTGAAGAATGCAAACTATTCAAAGATCAGTTGACTCCTTTTGCTCTGCGTGAAATTAAGAGATTTGATATTCCATCAAATTATGTGGATGTTCGTCAAACTGGAACGCATATTTACGAGGTTGGTGTACTTAAAAATAGACATGTTGTCGATCTTGGAAAGCTGAGTTGCACATGTCGTCGTTATGACCAGCTTGGTCTCCCATGCCTTCATGCCATTTCTGCCATCAAGCATAGTAAAATGTCACCGTATGATTTCTCAGAGGATTGGTTCACAGTTGATCGATACCGAGAAACATACAAGGATTCCATCAATCCCACAGTTGATGAAAGTCAATGGATTGTTAGATGTGATGATGTGATCGTATCCCCTCCAGATGTTGTAATGCAGCCCGGTAGGCCAAAGAAAAATAGATTCAAAAGTCAGTCCGAGAAACATTTATATTATCGATGTGGAAATTGTGGACGTCGTGGCCACAATCGTAGGAGATGTGTGTACCCTCCTACTTCATAATTGAGGTTGGCTTCTACTCGAAAAATAGTTATGAATATTTTTGTACAATCATATTACATTATGATATAGTGTAAAGAGGATCCTTCTGACATTGTATAAAAGACATTCTAATATAATGTCAAAAGGATCCTTCTAACATTGTATAGAAGACATTCTGATATAATGTTAAAAAGATCCTTTTGACATTATATCAGAATAATTATATTCAAGTGTCCATAGGATGAAATGTAGAAAGAGATATTTTTGAGAAATAATGATCTTTTTATTTTACTTGAGGTGTCCATATGAATCATTATGATAAAATTAGTTATTTTTTATGAATTCAATCTCAACAAGATCTTTCTAACATTTTATTTATTCATTGTATTCAATTGTCCATAGGATCAAATATTTAAGAATTTATAAATGGCTGAACATCTATTTGTTTTCGGTCAATGAACATGTTTAAACAAATTTATATGTTTTTTGGTCAATGAACATGTCTAAATAATCACTTAGGCATATGATTTTGATTTATTTTGTAAAATTATAAATATGTTTAAACAATCAATTGGATTATGATGGTCCATCATTGTGTTATAGTATGAAGAATCACTTGCACGCGTTTTGCAAACATGAGCTTATTACTATGTTTATGTATATTTTGATGGCTTAAATTTTGAACATTATTGTGCAGGTATATTTGGATGGCTAAATACTATGTCGTGTTTATTGGACGTAAGCCTGGAATATACTCTACTTGGGAAGAGTGTCATAGGTATGTCGATCGTTATCCCGGAGCATGTTATAAGTCATTTAAGACCTTAGAAGATGCTGAGAAACACTTTCTTAATGATCAAGTTCGTGGTGCTTGTCTGAATCAAAAGAAAAATGAGAAGTTGGAGGCTTGTGGGATGTCTTGTGTTTTGGTTGGTATTAGTATGGTTTTACTAGCAGTTATGTTGTTAGGTTTTTTTGTAATGTGATGTTATTAGGAACAAACCTTTAAAATTGTAATTGAGCAATGACAATTCCTTTTTGTTTAAAATGGTTGTGAATGATATAAGTAGATGTTTTACCCTCCCAAAAAGTTAAATAATATTCAATGAGATGCCTCTATAGAAGGTAATTTATAGAATTTTTTTTAAATGATGATACGACCACCTTCTGTTTTACACAATTCTTGAGTTACTAGAATAAATCTTTATCTCTATAAACTATATTACATTATCTAAAGAGTAATTTGTGTCCCTCTCTCAATTCTTTTATTGCTATGACATTGTCACGTATCTTTCATAATGAAATTGACATGATTTTAAATTTGAGTTATAGGTTTGCATTGTCACTATCACTTTATTAACAAGAAAAAATAATACGTAATTACAACAGTTGAAGTGGGTTATATTAATAAACTTCATCTCCCATTTCAATAGTTGGGTCGTGTTAGTGAAAAATAATTGAAAAGTACTCAACCATTTTTATTAAAACAAAAACATTCTGATTCTATTCTTTAACACATAAATAGCAAAACATCCACATTTATATCACGCTCATACATCCTCCTACAAACATACTAGGGACTACTATCTTGATTAATGTCGTTCTCCATATAATATGGAGAGCGAATATTGTTACTCTCTAATACCTCATCTATGAAATCAAAGTTCACATTTGGATGTTCCGCATAATCAGATCCTAGAATTTGTTGTCTATTTTTTCGGATAAACATCCGTCTATTTTCATCATACATCCTATTAACGGCACTTTTGTAGTTGTCTGGGTTGTCCCTGCTCATATACTCTCCTATCCTTTTCGGAATAAATATGCACAGACTTCTCATCATACATCTTAGTTTCTTACCATCATCGAGTAAATCTTGCCAGAACGCATTTTTCCTACCTTCTCATTTTTATCGGTTGATTCGATAAGTTTTGTGTACATCTAAGGCTCGTAATAATCAAGTTTGAGCTCATCAACCTCATTCGATTGCATATTTGCCATGTTAGAACTCATATTCCTTTGTAAAAACAACTCCGAAGGCGTTTGTATTTTTTAGGTAAAAACACCTTCCTATTTATAGAATCTTAGGCTCGTTTATTGTAAAGCCTTATTTTATTCAATACATGAATAATATAAAAAATAAGATATAATGACTTGACTTGACATCCGTGACACATTAAATATTTTGTTTAGTTTGGCAAAATTATTTTTACAAAAGATTTGTGTAAATCTAAGTGATTGAATGACTTGACTTGATATTTGTGACACATTGATTCTTTTGTAAAATTTCAAGAAATTAAATTTTGGAAAGATGTGTAAATCTAAGTGAGTGAATTACTTGACTTGACATCAGTGACACATTGATTATTTTATAAATTCTCAGGAAAAAGTATTTTCAACGATCTGTGTAAATCTGAGTGAATGACTTGAGTTGACATCTATGACACATTGGTTTAGGTAATTGAAATTTGTGAATTTTTTGATAAAATTGGAACATGTAGCTCCATGCCTGAAAAAAAGCAACAAGTATCTTTCTAAAAATACATTTAAAAAAATTTATTTTTTATATAAAAGTGATTTATATAAACATCTCAGGTACAATAGAAAGATGATCATTTCTCATATAAGATCCCTTTGTACATTTCGAGAAATTTTTTAGTCTCTTTGGTATACAAATCTTTTATAGCTTCTAGTGAAATACTTTGTATATCTTCAAGTTTAAATGCAAACATTAACGCAATTTATATGACTCGCGTTATTTATTGTAATGGCAAATTCCAAAACATGCAAATATGACCATTTATTTTATTTTCTAAGGCAAGAGCCAAGGAGACCAGGGATATATAGGTGCATTTTAAAGGTTATTCTTTGATCATCTAATCTATTACCCAAGTTACCAATACAACGTGAAGCGGAATGAGGGGTACTGTTGTAGTTATCATTATAACAATTTTTTATATGTATATTAATCTACACATACTTGTTTTAAGATTTGTAATAGATGGTCAAAATAGTCCCTTGTTAAGTCCATTTAAAGGACTGGTTAGACCAATTAATATATTATTATGCATTTTATCTTGGAAAATGTACACGTGTCTTATTATATATTGGATAGTAAAGAGGGGTAGACTATTCATCTTCATTTTGTTCAATGCCTACCCGATAGATCAATTGTTGATTTTCAGTGGCAAAAGTATGACATTCCATGGAAAATTATTTAAGATGGTATTAGATATTACAAAAAATTAATTGTGTTTTCCATCAACTTATGTGGGGTTGCCCATAGGCTATTTGAGAATTTCTAAGAACTTGTGGGACAATTGGGGTCCAACTCGTTAGTAGGGAAAGTTGGTCTATATTTAAATATTGAATAACTCTAAACATTCAGTCTCATAACTCTCCTTCTATGCGTTGTAGTAGTCTATAAATATTGAAAAAATAATTACAAATTTATTTGGAAGGTTTTTCAATATTTTTTGGGAAAAAATTTGTCAACTGCAAACTTTTATTGTCAAATTTGAAAAAGAGACATGAGTTCCTTTCTTTTTATTTTATTTGGATTAACTTCAAGATAAGTTACTTAAAGATGATGCATAACATAAAACTAATGTTACATTAGTTTAGAGTCTTTAAAAATATAATCTTTCAAACAAGGTTAGAATCCTTGTACAATTTAAAATTGTGTAAGTGAATATGCCACATGAATATATATATATATATATGCCTGTAATCCCCAAAGGTATATGCAAAGAATGTTACATATTTCTTTTCTTCATTAAAGGCAGTAATCATTATAAAGTACCAATTAATAAATATTATCAAAAGCACTAAAGAACTCTCTCCCATGGTCTCAAGAATACAAAGGAAATGTAGTATAAGCATATTGTAGCAAATATAAACAAGTATGTGTGCATGAATCCACTCATGTTTGATCCCACGTAGAAGTATAAACAATAGTTATATATGCAAATTGAAGTTGAGCATCCACATAGTACAAATCTGCATCAAACAATTAAAGAAGATGAGTCAGTTCACTTATAAAAATAACTTTATTAATTAATAAGATGAGTGAGTTCTAACAAGTGGCAAATAACACAATTTCATGTAGTTATCAAGTCATGTATTTTTGTCAATGTACGAAGGAGACTTTCGACATTAGATCATATGTTTGTATATATATATAATAAATTTATAATTATAATTTTTGAATTTTATAATCTATAATCCTATAAAATACTTTTGATTCTATAAAAATTTCAGCACATCTCCTCTTAAATATGGACATATGAAATTTTCCTGATAAACATAATACCTGTATAATCGAACCCAGAATGGTATATACATAACACATCCGTATAACAAACATTTAACCGATCAGAAGTATTATAGTCAAGCATACAAAAGAAATGTAGTATAAGCACATTGTAGTAAATATAAACAAGTATATGTGCATGAATCCACTCATGTTAATCTGTATAATCAAACCCAGAATGGTATATACATAACACATCTATATAACAAATATTTAGCCGATCAGAAGTATTATAGTCAAGCATACAAAAGAAATGTATTATAAGTACATTGTAGCAAATATAAACAACTATACGTGCATGAATCCACTCATGTTTGTTCCCACGTAGAAGTATAAACAATAGTTATATATAAAAATTAAAGTTGAGCATCCACATAGTACAAATCTGCATCAAACAATTAAAGAAGATGAGTCAGTTCACTTATAAAAATAACTTTATTAATTAATAAGATGAGTGAGTTCTAACAATTGGCAAATAACACTATTTTATGTTATTATCAAGTCATGTATTTTAGTCAATGTATGAAAGAGCCTTTCGATATTAGATATTAGATCATACGTATATATATATAGATATGGGTAGCGTTCAATGGCCAACAGTTTGGCAAACACATTTTTCAAAACATGAGTTAGAGGTCTTAGAATGGGCTGATTTTTTGTGAGGATGATCTCTACGGTGCGGAGATCATCATCACCAAAAATCAGCCCATTCCAAAATTTCTAACCCCATCAAAAATGATTTATAAAAAATGGACGGTTCACGATTTTTCAACTTGTAAACTGGGGCTAGAAGTTTTGGAATGAGCTGATTTTTGGTGAGGATGATCTCCTCACCGTAGAGATCATCCTCACCAAAAATCAGCCCATTCCAAGACCTCTAACCCATGTTTTGAAAAAGTGTTTGCCAAAATGTTGGCCATTGAACGGAATCCTATATATATATATATATATATATATATATATATATATATATATATATATATATATATATATATATATATAATTTTTTAATTTTAAAAAGTTTATAAGTCGCCTTTTGACATTAGATCCGAAGTATTTTAGTCAATGTCAAAAGGCACCTTCTGACATTAGATATATAGACATTAGATCAGAAGTATTATATCAATGTCATAAGGTGCTTTGACATTAGATCAGAAGTACTATAGACAATGTCAAAAGGTGCCTCTTGATATTAGATCAGAAGTAAATTCTTCAATGTCAGAAGGCACCTTCTGACATTATATCAGACGTATTATAGACAATGTCAGAAGGCCCTTCTGACATTAGATCAGAAGTAAATCTCCAATGTCAAAAGCCTTCTGACATTAGATCATAAATATTATAGACAATGTCAAAAGGTACCTCTTGACATTAGATTAGAAGTATATAGACAAGTCAGAAGGCACCTTCTGACATTAGATCAGAAGTAAATTCTTCAATGTCAGAAGGCACCTTCTGACATTAGATCAGAAGTAATATAGATAATGTCAAAAGGTGCCTTCTGACATTAGATCAGAAGTAAACTCTTCAATGTCAGAAGAAATCTTCTGACATTAGATCAGAACTATTATAGACAATGTCAAAAGGTGCCTCTTGACATTAGATCAGAAGCATTATAGACAATGTCAGAAGGCACCTTCTGACATTAGATCAAAAGTAAATTCTTCAATGTTAGAAGGCACCTTCTGACATTAGATCAGAAGTAATATAGATAATGTCAAAAGGTGCCTTCTGACATTAGATCAGAAGTAAATTCTTCAATGTCAGAAGAAATCTTCTGACATTAGATCAGAACTATTATAGACAATGTCAAAAGGTGCCTCTTGACATTAGATCAGAAGCATTATAGACAATGTCAGAAGGCACCTTCTGACATTAGATCAAAAGTAAATTCTTAATGTCAGAAGGCACCTTTGATATTAGATCAGAGTACTATAGAAAATGTCAAAAGGTTCCTTCTGACATTAGATCAGAAGCATTTTAGACAATGTCAGAAGGCACTTCTGACATTAGATCAGAAGTAAATTCTTAATGTCAGAAGGCACCTTCTGACATTAGATCAAAAGTACTATAGACAATGTCAAAAGACACCTCTGACATTAGATCAGAAGTAAATTCTTCAATGTCAGAAGGCACCTTCTGACATTAGATCAGAAGTAAATTCTTCAATTTCAGAAGGCACCTTCTGAATTAGATCAGAAGTAAATTCTTCAATGTCAAAAGACACCTTCTGACATTAGATCAGAAGTAAATTCTTCAATGTCAGAAGGCACCTTCTGACATTAGATCAGAAGTAAATTCTTCAATTTCAGAAGGCACCTTCTGACATTAGATCAGAAGTAAATTCTTCAATGTCAGACGCATGATTTTCAGCATTGGATCCAAAATCCACTTTGTATAGTAATAATACCTATGTCTATGAGTGAAACAAATTATCTTTATTTGATTTAAATGGAGTGCCTCTAATGTCACATGAGAACTTCGAATTTGTCAAATGACTAAATCTTCTTTTCAATGGTTAAAACATGAACAAATGACTAAAATTAGAGCAACCACAGTTTGTAAGAAAAGAAAGTAATAGTTAAGATACAGTTAATTGATAGCAAGTATTAAGAAATGGGTATTCTTCAATTTTTCTTCTCCTCTACTAAAAATCGAAAGGTAATCTTCAATAAATTACAACAAAATACAGATCTCAACACAACACAACCAAAATCCCAAAATTCTCACAAACCCAAAGAGGAAAAAAATCAGAAATCTAAGTTCCCAACAAAGTCATTGTTGCTACCACCCAATGAGTGATTGAGTATATGAGTCTAAGAAAAATCATTCTTTTAATCTTCTCTACTGACATTGATTATATAAAAATAATAGAGTTACGGTGCAATGTCAGAACAATACCTTAGTATTTTGTGTTTTGTCTGCTAGTTATACACATCTCAAACATCTGAATCTACACACAATATGGCAAGAATATTATAATTAAAAGACGATAGTTATATTGCTTTAATATATGAAGCAATGAGTATTTGAATGATTCCAGCTTTCATAATTCAACAAGGCATAGTAAATTGAATTTTATATTTGTGTACCTGACGACGACTCAATTACTTATCTATTGGCGTTTCGTCTATTTCTTTTAACTCTGCCCAACGTTGTAGCCCGAGTTTGAAATGCCACATTTTTCGTTGGGATGTTTTCCTTCGTATTGACGTGTCGTTCTCTGAGGTACTCCCGGGGTCGTCGTGATGCCCAAACTTTTCGAATTTTTCGTTTCACTTTCCATATCACAAGGACCACGTAAGAAAAGTTATACATTTATAAAATACTTTAAATCATATTGTGATTATTAAACAATCAAAGCGACTCACCTTCAATTTTTCTTTGACTAATATTGACATCACGATCGCCCTCATCCTCTTCCACATTACCTGTAAGTATTAAAAGGTTTAATTTAGTACCAATGTATACATATCATAATTGAAACTCATCATTTATCTTCACATTCGGTACACAAAACAAAATACAACTGCATTATATCACTACGATTCGCATGTACACCTTATTACAATAAAATTGTGCATCCTATGTCTCATAGAGGATCCATTGGAAATACAAGTACTAAATTCTATGTCCCCAAAAGCATCATTGTCACATGAGAACATATTGTATTTTATACAATGTTAGAAGAGTCATTCCTTCTGGCATTGTATTCATATAAAAATACAAATTAAGCAAAATAGAACAAATCTAACTAACTCCTCTTAGTTTTCCTACTCGGTTGGGCAGGCCCCTTTCCTTTTCAGGCTCTTTCGTTCATTGCATAATGGACTTCATCGTCTGGTACTGGAGGAGATGGAGACCGTTGTTGTGGATGTAGAATTTTGTACACTTCCCTTTGGCGCAACAATAATGTCTCCGCTTCTTGGTTGGGCCCTAAGGAAATGGATTCCTTTAGTAGACCAAACGCTTTGTTTCTCATCTCAACCTAACTCACATACATATGTACTAATTAATATTACAAAAATGAGTAAATAATAAGACACAAGTTTGATTGAAATATGTAAAATTAGATATATATCTATAGACTATGAAATTACCATTTTAGCCACGTCCTCGGGGACCGACGTTCTGGAAGATTGATGTTGTCGATGTACAAGTCCAATGCGATTGTCCGGGTTCTGGACAATCGTATGGGAAATGTTTGTGAACCATTGTTGGTAAGTCGATTCTGCATCCCATGGAGAAATTACATTTGCTCCCAAAGTTTTGAATTTGAAGACATGCTTGAGCCAATTCTTCCAGTGTTCCTCCCTAAATTTGTACTCTACCCGATACGCGAGTACATTGAGGCCCCTTTGTTCGTAGGTCGGCCGTATCGGGTAGGGAGGGATAGTTTGGACATAGCCAAACTGTCGAAGACACCTTACCGGGTGGTAAGGTTCAACGACGTTGTCCGCCCTCAGACAACCATTGTAGAACGTGACTGGGTTAATTGGATTGCATTGTCTGTCCTCCCTGTATGGGTCCCAGATCACCTGCCAAACATATAAATTAGATTAAACATAATTACAAGCTCATTATATTATAGAAAATTGGATAAAATGCTTACCTCTTCCTTGATCATATCATCTATAGTCTCACGTAGGCGTTGAAGTTCGTCGTGTAGAAACAACATTTATAGAAGTTGGTTTCCCGTTTTATACGGGGGTCACCAACCTTCCAATCATTATTCAAACCCACTTGGAATAGTGGGAAATGCTCATAAATCCATGCCTGCAAATGAAAATACAAACTTGTTATTAATAATACATCAAATTAATAATAAAACAAGATATAATCTACGCATACCTGCAGCAATGGAAGATATCCCGTTATCTGTGTCACATCTTTTCTTGATGCGCACCCTAGTTATCTATACAAAATTGCAAGTAAAGTTGTCCCCCAAGAGAAATCCTTGACTTTTTGAATGTCCCGTAATAATGTAAGGTATTTTACAAATACTGTCTTCCCAGTTTTATCAGCAAAGATTGTGCATCCTAAAACATATAACAGATATCCTCTAACCACACTATCTAATTCTTGTTGGGTTGCAGTGTAACTGTACCCTTTAAAATTCTGAATCAACCAATTCATAGAAACCGTGTGGCCCCTATTAAGGTGCATTTCAGTCGCCACCTCTTCTAGTTGAAGATCCAAAGTCTCAACCACTAAATGTCTAGCCGCTTCACCCAATAATGGTCTCAAAAAGATTGACTGACCAGTAATTGGAATACCTAATATTTGGTCTACGTCATCTAGAGTAACAGTCATCTCACCGAATGGGAGATGAAAGGTATTGGTTTCGGACTGCCATCTCTCAATAAAGGCAGTCAATAGCGTCTTATTCAAAGAATGATATTTGAACCTAGCAAGGTTTAAAAGACCCGAATCTTGAACTTTTTGTTGAAAAGTCGGTGTCTCAATCTCGAAGTCCCAATCATCCAACTTCTTCGAATGATTAAAGATAGTGAGGGCATCGCTTGCTACAAATGATTACATACGAACATAAGAAAAATAAATTGCCTGACAACTAATTATATCAATTAATTGAAAAGTTAATGAAGAACTTACTTGCGATTGCCAAATAAAGAACGTTTTGTGCGTCCTAAAAGTTCGTAGTAGTGAACATCCACTGGACCTCCAGGAATTGATTTTCCCCATGTTCTTCGGTACTTGGTCCAGGTACATCGGGGTTTGAATATCTTCTTCCTCGGGTTCTAACCATTTTGAGGACAAAATAGAGCATAAATAAAATCAATTCGTTTAATGCATAAAATCTTTCAATGTTCAGTAGGAATGTTGCTCAAGAAGTAAAGTAAGTTTCTCAAGCCCCATACATTAAAGCACTATATAATGCATAATAGAAGCTATATTAAACTCAATAGAATTGAATAGAAGTGCACTAAATAGAAATACTAAAGTACATATGTAGTGGTCTCCCATCCCTTACCGACACTGATAAAGATAACTAAAAAGCCTATAACATGGTCAGTAGTAGTCACTAATATCGTACATTAGAGTCTGATTATCAATTTACATAGCATAGAAGTGTAACTATCAACTATAGCAGTAATGTCACTGATCTCTTACATTAGAGCTTGATTATCGATTTGAATATAGCATAGAAGTGTTACTGTCAACTATAGCAGCATTGTAACTGTAACACCCCAAATTTTTTAATTCGTATCTCGAGGAAAAATAAATAGTGAAATTTTAAGAAAATCTTGAAAGTGGGACTTATGGTAAAATTGTAGGACCTTGTTCTGATCATTTTTAATGGAATCTGACCTCACCATTAGATTCAAAATGATCGAAAAACATAGTTTAGCCTGTAAGCACGCTCAAATGCGAGTCCGAATATAAAAGTTGCAAAATCCTCGATTATCGGGTCGGACCAGACTAAAACAGTGACTTTTTGTTAGAGGAATAATTTTTAAAATTTGATCATACCATTGGGTTCATAACGAAAAATTATTCAACATGAACTATTTATTTGTCATTTTTGGAGATCAGGAAGTTGAATTATCGCCAAAAACGAAAACGACATCAAGTTTAGGGGTCACGTCAGGCCAAAAATGTAAATTTTTGATGGAAACATAATTTATAAAAATTGACTATACCATTAGATCCGGATTGAAAAATTAGGCAAAATAGAGTATTCGTTTGTTAGATTTGGAGTCCGAATGATCAAGTTATCGACGATCCAAACAATTGACAAAATACCAATTTCGTCCCAACTTTTATATTAAAAAAAAAAAAATTTTAATTTTTTTTTAAACCCATCTTCCCCAACGCGTCATATGGCCGAGACATATAAAACGAAAAATTTGATTTTCCTCTGATTCTTCCACCTCAGATCTCTCACAAACGGCTCGCAGTCGACGATCGACGCAGAAGGGAGAAATGTCCGCAGCTACGTTCTCTACAAAATCCAGCCAACCTTTCTTCGTTTCACTTTCTATTTCATCCGATATCGTCAAAAATCAGCCGTATTTGGATACGAAAATTTCGAAACTTTGACCTCGGATTTCGTCTGTTTCGGGGTCAAATCGCTTTCCGACGAGAGAGAAGAGAGAAACGTCCGCAGCCTCATTCTCTACATAACCCAACCAAGTTCCTTCCGTTTTCTCATCTTTTTCACCCCGTATAGTCAAAAATCAGCCGTATTTTTTATACGGAGATTTTCGTAACTTCGACCTCGGTATTCATCGATTTCGGGGTCAAACCACCTTTCGCCGTAGAAGGGAGAAGAGACGAGCACGTCGAGCTCTTCGAAACCACCGGGTTGGTTTCAAAAATCAGCCGCTTCGAAGTTCGGTCCGTCTCGATTTTCGTGCCGATTGCCTCGATTTCCGCGCACACGCTTTGATCCTTTCGCCTAGACATTGTAAGGAACTCTCAATTTCTATTAGTAATCATAGATTATGAAAATTGCATTTAGGATTTTATTGGAAAATTTTGGATGTATTTCCGAAATATAGAATTCTTTGTTTATTTCAAAATTCACGCCAGAAATTGCATGTTTGATATGTTTAATTGTATTTTTAATAAATTATACGTGGGTAGGGTATTTTAACGGGTTATTGCCATAAATTGGGTCTTGTGCACTGCTCGGACCCCGTTTTGATATGAAATTTGTATTTTTTTCAATATTATTGATAGAAAAAAATTCTATAGTTGAAAAGTGTGATTTAATATTCAATGAACTCATATTGAGTTGATGAATATCAGAAAACGGATATTTTATGAAGAGATTGAAAGCTGTAAAAGTCGAAAAAAAAGGGAAAAAGGGTATGAAACGGTAAAATGTCAGAGTCACACCCGAGGGTGATGTCTGCATTTTACGTTGTTGTGTTGTATGCAGGTTGGTGAACGGATATCCAGGGATAATGTTACTGGTTGCATGTTTATTTACTTTCTGTTAGCGCGAGGCGCTCTGTTATGTTGTTTATTTTAGGCCGGGTGGCCACACTTGCATGGTAGGAAACTGGATATCTATTCTCAACCTTGTATTGTTAATTTCTCTTTTGTTTTCAAATGAAAATAATATATATATGTAACTATTTTGTGAGCTGTTAAAGAGTTTGTGAATGCCTGAAGGGATAGTGCATCATATCATCCGGAGGTGTGGTGTACTATCCTGGGATGTACGGTAGGGACCACCAAGCTCATACGTGGTATGGGACGCGTATGAGAGTGGAGTCACAACTGGAATCCGGGTTTATTCCTCTCTATCTTTACCAGTGAACTTGTAATGTAAAGGTGGTCGTATACGAATGGTTTGTATCTTTGGGAATCACATGTACGCCTGATAGGCATAGACGAAGATGATTAGTCAGTGATCACTAACAATCTATAGTAGTCGAACGTTCTGACACATCGAAAAGAGACCCATTGCTTACGGTCACGTCAAACGGCCAGCTTGAGCCGGATAAATGGTCAACCAAACGTGGTAAGGGCAGCGACCGGCCACAAAATCAGGAACTAAAAGCCAGAAAGGAATTGTAACATCATGTCCCGACTGGGAGCGATCCAGTCGTGAATCCCAACTCTCTAATTCCAATACTCCACCATCGTGTATTATGTATCTGTTGCTTATTTTGATATATAAAATGAAATGCATGTTTATTGTTTCCATTTGATCAATTAGATTTGTATGAAAAGAGAATGTTATAGTGAGTACTGCTGATCGATGTAATGTGAGTTTTAAAATGTTTAGTTGCTCATCCCTGGTTATATGTACCAGTTAATCGTAGTTTTCTTCTGTAAAATTTTGTTTATTTTAAAATGATTCAGTATGTTTATTCGTTCATGTTAGGAGAGGTTATTGGCAGAAATTGTTGCTTCCTTACTGGGTAACCATTGTTACTCACCCTTTCATCCTCCATTTTTTAGTTTCAGATCGAAGCTTAGCGAGGCAGGAGTAGAACATGAGTGAGAATCATCTGGTGGTCAGATAGACAGCCAGAGTCCGTCACCTGGTAAGTATTGGAGTTATACTCCATTTGTCTAGGAGTATTATAGATTTGTATTGAGCGTTAGGACTCTGTTTAGAGTGAGAAAATTTTGTATAATCCCGTAAATTTTCTTCTTCCGCACTCTGATAATTCGTACGTTATTACGTGTAAAGCTTCCGCTAGTATTATATTTTGCATATGTATGCAGGATTGTATGGTCGTTTATCAGGTGCAGGTTGAACGCCTTGGAATGCTAACATAAACAGAGGAGACCATTGCCGAAATTTCGAGGTGCCATTTAGTACCTCGAGATCTGACATGGGGATTTGTGTTAGCGTTCGGCGGGGCGCCACAGTAATAATCTATTACATTACAGCTTGATCAACATTTTAACATAACTTAGAACACCATTGTAGTAAATAAATCACAGAACACTCATTATATTAACCATAATAATCACAAAACACCATCATGTCACCAATAAAAAACATATGAAACATAAAAAAAAAAAAAGATAAAGAAAGAAAGGTAATAGAGGAGAGATTGACAGATTTAAATCTGCCCTTTTTTAAACAATTTCTGCTCCAAACAAGTATGAGAACATATTTTTAAACAATTCACAGATGTAATCCCCCATCACACGCAGTTTTATCAAGAAATTTGTGTTTGTTATTCCCTTTCGATTCTGAAAAACTTTAGGTCTAAAACATCCATCCAAGTCTAAATCGAATGGTTGGTTGAAATTGAGAAATACAAATCAAAAATTTATAGCGAAAATAGACTTAGAGACCTTAACAAAAACCTAATCAAGAGAGTAAAAAAAATCAGTGATAGGGAGAGAAGGAAGAGAGACTAATCTTGGTATTGTTCGTCGATGGAATCGATTGCTGAAGGAGAACTATTTGCAGCTGCAATCGCTAGAGAGAGACCTTCAAATCTTAGATGAGGCTGGGAGAGAAGATGATGTAGGGAGTTTTTTCCGCTACAATCGGTTAGAGAGAGGGAATCAGGAAGACGAAGATGACGTAAGGGTTGCAAAAACGAACAGACTTAATTCGAAGAAAACGTTGGGCGAAGATGAAGGTTGGGAACGCTGCAATTGTTAGAGTAATAAAGAGGGAAGGACAAAAAGTGTCAGCGCCATCAGTCGTCTCCTCTCATATTTGAAAATAACATTTAAAGTTGGCGGGAGGATTGCGTGCTGAACATTATAAGAAGTGATGGTTGAGGTACTTTATTCAAAATTAATTTTATAAATATTTTTTAATCCAAACACATAAGAAAGTGCTAATGAAAATAAGAATATACATTTCTTAAATGTTAAAGTGAAAATCATTTTCCTTGTGGTCAGGGGGACATTTCAAAAATCCAATAAAAATGGAGGACTTGTTGGTGATGGACAATCGATTGTCACGGAAAAATCTGCAATAAAAGAGTAAAATTTATTATTTCCCTAGAAATTGAATTCCTTATAATTTTTTAGGGATAATCAAACATCCCCTACGTAAGGGTAAAATTGGGATCGTACGGGAAATTTGATAAAAACTCCTCTCCAAAAAATAAAAATTTGGAAAGTACCAATTTTAGTATTCTTATAAAGTACTATTTGACTCTAGTGGGAAATTGATCTTCCAAAGTATGGAATGTCCCAGCGATAGAGTAATCATTCATTCTCTCTGCCTGAGCGAAAGTACTTAGAAGTAAGTCATCCAACAGACCCTTTGATATATCCGCAAGATGGGTTTTGACACAACTAAGCTAGTGACTGCAAGTGACCTCTTCCAAATGCTATGCGCGACATAAGCTATTGCGCGGAGTAATAATTCAAAGGAGTTGCTCATATAAACACAATTCTAACTCCCTGCAAGAGTCAGAAGTAGGAGCCATGAGTCCTATCAAAACGCCCACTAACTTTATATTAAAAAATAAATAAATTTTCTTTTTTTTTTCTTACACGTTTATGCTTTCTTTTTAGGATAATGATGGTGGTGATTCCATGTTACTCACACCACGATACTTTTTCCTTCGATGAGTTGTGATTGGTCAATTAATTTTAATTTTGATTTTGAATTAAATTTTGATTGGGTTTTGTCGACCTGAAAATTGATGTTCTTTAGTACTTTTAATTTGATTTTGCATTTTATTTTTAAATTTAAATTGTCCACTTAAGATTTTCATTTCAATTTGGTTTGGTCGATTAAATAAATTTTGAGTTTTGAATTTGGTTGAATCAACAATAAAGATAATTCAATGGAATTTGAATTTGAATTTATTGGTAGATTGATTTTGTGTTTTCAACTTGATTTGAATTTTATTTCGTTGAGTAATTTCAATTTAAATTACACGTACGATTTAGGTTGGCTACACGTTCAATAAACTTAGAATTCTCCCTACTACAGGAAAATACAACGCGAATGCCTCTCATGAATTTCAGACCTCCAAAAATTTCTCGTTACTACCACCTTTGCATTCAGAATGTGATATCATACTAATTGCGATCCAAATCGATGTGAAAAATAGTAAAATTTATGAAAAAATCATAAAATTCACGAAGGAAAATGATTTTCCTTCTAACATGATGCCAAAGTTTACACTCTTTGACTAATATTTGTTCTTGTTATATATAAAAGAGAACTACTATTGGCAATCCAACTTTTGGTGTGAAGATTGTGATTGGTTGATGTGGGTAGTGGTTGATGGGTTAGGATTGTGGGTTGGTAATGAATGCAGTATGGATAGTGGTGTCTG
>NW_028237148.1:0-107194 GCF_017979445.1 Akebia trifoliata | reverse complement strand
GACTTGGTTGAGTCAATTGGATTTTTGTTTATTTTAATAAAATAATTAATATTTGGGTGATTTAGATATGCTCCCACCTTTTGGTCAATGTTAGAAATACCTCCCTATGTTTTAAAATTGATGACATATCCTCCTTGACTTAGGGCTTTCATGAGAGACTAATTCAAATGACATAAAAGCGCTCATCTACACTATCTTATCCTTCTTTCCCAAAACCAGTCATTGTAAAGTAAAATTTTCAGCCTTGAGATTTTGTCTTCAACATTCATCTTAAGAATGAGATAGGATTTTCAAATGGCGAAATGGATTTTTGGGTCGGAAATTAAGGGTTTTTACAAGACATTGAAATGATGGGTTTAACCTAAATATTCTCATCTTCCACATGTTGATTTTATCCTAAAAAACAAGTCATCTTCAAACTTAGGGTAAGGTACATTTACGTTCAATTTCAGCCTTGAGATTCTATCAAATTTAATATTCAAATCTCAAAAACAATGTAGGATTTTCAGAGAAATACAAAATGAAGCTTTGGATAGAAAAAACAAAGGTTTTAGAAAACATTGAAGGTAATGGGTTTAAGATGAGTTTGAATAAGTTAAAAATAGTTTACCTTAAGATTAGCTACTTGAAGTTGAAATATTTTTAGGGTCAAATCTTCAAACTTGAGAATACATCTACTTCAAATTAAAACATCAAGAATGAGAGGATTTTCAGATGAAGGAAGGGTTTTTAGGTAGAAAAATTGAAGGTTCTCTATAACATTGAAGATGACAGATTTTCTATGGGAAAAAATCAAGCGGATTTACCTAGTAGTTGGAGAAATTGGAGAGAGAGGGGCATTTTGGTCAGTTTATATTAGTGTCTTTTGATAAAACTTGTCAAGGGGGCATGTCTTCAGTTTAAAAACATATGGGGTATCTCTAAATATTGACCAAAAAGTAAAGGGCATGTCCATGGTTTCAAAACTCGTCTGAGATTGGGGCGTATTGCCCGATTCGTCTCGATATTGCCCATCAACGAGACAGACGAACAAGTCAATGTATGGGATGAGATTTACCCACATTCATTTTTCTCATTGTTGAATGAGATGTCTTAAACATATCGGAAAACTTGTCCACGACGACTCAATCTCGTTCTTTGATGAGACTAGTTTTAAAATCATGGGCATGTCTAAACCATCCTTAGTTTTTTATTTTATAAAAAAAAAATTACAATTACTAAAAAATATAATTAACAACATCATTTTGCATAACCTCAGGATGTGTGGGTGCGGAACAGCCGGACTCTTCACCTTGCATAGCCTCAGGAGTATTATTAATTGAACCTATTAGCCACATTAATTGCACAAATCACCCTTAACAACATTATTTTTCATTCATGCCTATGATCGAGACTTAGGGTCTGTAAGAGAGAGAATGATTTCCTTTGGAAAAATGAATTGTGTCAAAAAATAAATCCCGCTATTTGAGTACAACTAGGAAAATGCCAAAGGGTCTTGTTAACATGTGTCCTAAGTGAAATAAATAGTTAAATACACTTAGGAAATTTGATTTTGTACCAAAAATGCCCTTAAAAAATTTTCTTTTTACGAAAATACCTTTGTATTTCTATCTCCAAAGTGTATTTATTGCAAAAATTTGAAATTACCCCATAAGTACTGATATGGTTATAAAATCCCAGTGGTGTGATGAATGGATTTTGATGTGATTTTATAACAAAATCACTTATGATTTTTATTACATATATATATATATATATATATATATATATATAGGGTCCCGTTCGCCACCCTTAGTTTTACCACACACTTTAACAAACGCGTTTTGTCTTACATGGGTTAGAAGTTTCGGAATGAGCTGATTTTTGGTGAGGATGATCTCTATGGTGAGGAGATCATCCTCACAAAAAATCAGCTCATTCCAAAACTTCTAACCCCATCAAAATTGATTTACAAAAAATGGACGGTCCACGATTTTTCAACGTGTAAACATGGGGCTAAACATTTCGGAATGGGCTGATTTTTGGGGAGGATGATCTTCTAATCATAGAGATCATCCTCACCAAAAATTAGCTCATTCCAAAACTTCTAACCCATGTAGGACAAAAACGTTTGTTAAAGTGTGTGGTAAAACTTAGGGTGCTGAACATTTCCCATATATATATATATATATATAATATATGTAGGGTCCCATTTGCACCCTACACTTTATCCTACGGTTTACTATATGTGTTTTGTCTTACATGGGTTCGAAGTTTTGGAATAGGCTGATCTCTATGGTGAGAAGATCATCCTCATCAAAAATCAGCTCATTCCAAATTTCTAACCCCATCAAAAATGATTTACAAAAAATAGACGGTCTATAATTTTCAATTTGTAAACATGAAATTAGAAATTTCGGAATGGGCTGATTTTTGGTGAGGAAGATCTTCTAACCGTAGAAATCATCCTCACCAAAAATCAGCTCATTCCAAAACTTCTAACCCATGTAGGACAAAACATGTAGGGTAAAGCATAGGGTGCTGAACATTTCTCATATATATATATATAGGGAAATGTTCAGCACCAAACATTTTGGCAAAACATTTTTCAACACATGGGTTAGAAGTTTTGGAATGGGCTGATTTTTGGTGAGGATGATCTCTACGATGAGGAGATCATCATCACCAAAAATTAGCCCATTCCAAAACTTCTAATCCCATAAAAAATGATTTACAAAAAATGGACGGTTCACGATTTTTCAACTAGTAAACATGGGACTAGAAGTTTTGGAATGGGCTGATTTTTGGTGAGGATGATCTCTACGGTGAGGAGATCATCCTCACCAAACATCAGCCCATTCCAAAACTTCTAACTCATGTAAGACAAAAATGATTGGCTAAAATGTTTGGTGCTGAACGGGACCCATATATATATATATATATATATATATAGGTAAATGTTCAGCAACAAACATTTTGGCAAAACATTTTTCAAAACATCGGTTAGAGGTTTTGGAATGGGCTAATTTTTGGTGATGATGATCTCCTCGGTGAGGAGATCATAATCACCAAAAATCAGCCCATTCCAAAACTTTTAACCCCATCAAAAATGATTTACAAAAAATGGATGGTCCACGATTTTTCAACTTGTAAACTAGGGCTAGAAGTTTTGGAATAGGCTGATTTTTGGTGAGGATGATCTCCTCACAAAAGAGATCATCCTCACCAAAAATCAGCCCATTCCAAAACCTCTAACCCATGTTTTGAAAAATGTTTTGCCAAAATGTTTGTTGCTGAACAGGACCCATATATATATATATAGGGAAATGTTCAGCACCCTAAGTTTTACCACACACTTTAACAAACGTTTTTTGTCCTACATGGGTTAGAAGTTTTGGAATGAGCTCATTTTTTGTGAGGATGATCTCTATGATTAGAAGATCATCCTCCCCAAAAATCAGCCCATTCCGAAATGTTTAGCCCCATGTTTACACGTTGAAAAATCGTGGACCGTCCATTTTTTGTAAATCAATTTTGACGGGGTTAGAAGTTTTGGAATGAGCTGATTTTTGGTGAGGATGATCTCCTCACCATAGAGATCATCCTCACCAAAAAATCAGCTCATTCCGAAACTTCTAACTCATATAAGACAAAACGCGTTTGTTAAATTGTGTGGTAAAACTTAGGGTGCCGAACGGGACCCATATATACATATATATATAGTTCAAGGGCCATATGAGAAAACATATGAAAAAACTTTCGTTTTTCAAAATAAGAGTTAGAGGTTTTGGATTGAGCTGATTTTTTGCAAGGATGGTCACTATGATGAAAAGATCATCTTCACAAAAAATCAGCTCAATCAGAAACTTCTAAATCCATCAAAAGTGATTTACAAATTAGTGATAAAAATTGATAAAAAATGGACGTTCCACATTCTAAATCATTTTTAATGGGGTTAGAAGTTTCATATTGGGCTGATTTTTTTTTTTTGGATGATCTTCCCATCATAGAGATCATCCTCACAAAAAATCAGCTTAATCCAAAATTTCTAATCCATATTTTAAATTTTATTAAAAACGAAAGTTTTTACATATGTTTTCTCATGTGGCCCTTGGACCTGACTCTCTCTCTCTCTCTCTCTCTCTCTCTCTATATATATATATATATATATAGGGTCCCGTTCGGCACCCTAAGTTTTACCACACACTTTAACAAACGCGTTTTGTCTTACATGGGTTAGAAGTTTCGGAATGAGCTGATTTTGGTGAGGATGATCTCTATGGTGAGGAGATCATCATCACCAAAAATCAGCTCATTCCAAAACTTCTAACCCCATCAAAATTGATTTACAAAAAATGGACGGTCCACGATTTTTCAACGTGTAAACATGGGGTTAAACATTTCGGAATGGGCTGATTTTTGGGGAGGATGATCTTCTAATCATAGAGATCATCCTCACCAAAAATTAGCTCATTCCAAAACTTCTAACCCATGTAGGACAAAAAACGTTTGTTAAAGTGTGTGGTAAAACTTAGGGTGCTGAACATTTCCTATATATATATATATAGGGAAATGTTCAGCACCCTAAGTTTTACCACACACTTTAAGAAACGTTTTTTGTCCTACATGGGTTAGAAGTTTTGGAATGAGTTGATTTTTGGTGAGGATGATCTCTATGATTAGAAGATCATCCTCCCCAAAAATCAGCCCATTCCGAAATGTTTAGCCCCATGTTTACACGTTGAAAAATCGTGGACCGTCCATTTTTTGTAAATCAATTTTGATGGGGTTAGAAGTTTTGGAATGAGCTGATTTTTGGTGAGGATGATCTCCTCACCATAGAGATCATCCTCACCAAAAATCAGCTCATTCTGAAACTTCTAACCCATGTAAGACAAAACGCGTTTGTTAAAGTGTGTGGTAAAACTAAGGGTGGCGAACGGGACCCATATATATATATATATATATATATATATATATATTATATATATATATATATATATATATAGGGTCCCGTTCAATGGCTAACTTTTTGGCAAAACATTTTTCAAAACATGAGTTAAAAGTTTTGGAATGGGCTGATTTTTGGTGAGGATGATCTCTACGGTGAGGAGATCATCATCACCAAAAATCAACCATTCCAAAACTTTTAACCCCATCAAAAATGGTATACAAAAAATGGACGGTCCACGATTTTTCAACTTGTCAACGGGGCTAAAAGTTTTGGAATGAGCTGATTTTTGGTGAGGATGATCTCCTCACCGTAGAGATCATCCTCATCAAAAATCAGCCCATTCCAAAATCTCTAACCTATGTTTTGAAAAATGTTTTGCCAAAATGTTTGTTGCTCAACGGGACTCTATATATATATATATATATATATGGGAAATGTTCAGCACCCTAAGTTTTACCACACACTTTAACAAACGTTTTTTGTCCTACATGGGTTAGAAGTTTTGGAATGAGTTGATTTTTGGTGAGGATGATCTCTATGATTAGAAGATCATCCTCCCCAAAAATCAGCCCATTCCGAAATGTTTAGCCCCATGTTTACACGTTGAAAAATCGTGGACCGTCTATTTTTTGTAAATCAATTTTGATGGGGTTAGAAGTTTTGGAATGAGCTAATTTTTGGTGAGGATGATCTCCTCACCAAAAATCAGCTCATTCCGAAACTTCTAACCCATGTAAGACAAAACGTGTTTGTTAAAGTGTGTGGTAAAACTAAGGGTGGCGAACGGGACCCTATATATATATATATAGGGTAGCGTTCAAGGGCAAACTTTTTGGCAAAACATTTTTCAAAACATGAGTTAGAGGTTTTGGAATGGGTTGATTTTTGGTGAGGATGATCTCTACGGTGAGGAGATCATCATCACCCAAAATCAGCCAATTCCAAAACTTCTAACCCCATCAAAAACAGTTTACAAAAAATGGACGGTCCACGATTTTTCAGCTTGTAAACATGGGTTAGAAGTTTTGGAATAGGCTGATTTTTGGTGAGGATGATCTCCTCACCGTAGAGATCATCCTCACCAAAAACCAGCCCATTTCAAAACCTCTAACTCATGTTTTGAAAAATATTTTGCCAAAAAGTTTGCTAAAAAGTTTGCCATTGAACGCCCCCCATATATATATATTTATGGTATGGTGATATCACAGCCCTGAAATAATGTTAAGTGGTTAGAAAATCATTTTGTCTTGCTAGGAAAAAGAATTCAAGGGAACCAGAAAATCACATTTTTCAACAGAAATTATTTTCCCGCTCATTTCCCTTTGAAGGACTTTGAATATTAGGGAAATACATGGAGAATTTACCCCCTAATTTCTTCTTCACGTGTTTCTTGCTTACTTGTTCTTCTTTTACTTCCATCCGATCCTTCGCTTCGAAATACAGTGGTGCATGGATATTCTCTCTCACATGCAGTAGCATCAAACGCAAGGACATTGAACACCATTCCACCTTCATGTCTAAATACAAGTAAATCCCCTACATGTAGATCATGATCTCTGAAAAAATCATTCCATCCCTCTTGAAATCGAAACCCATTCACCTTCACACACCATGCTTTCCCACTACTTCTACTACTCTTCAAGATTTGCTTCTTCTTCGCAGTTCTCTACATCTAAGTACTTGAGGAATCCATGGACTGCAAGAAAACATATTTATTTTTTACTTGGTTTGTTTTAAAATCCATACAGACTTAATTTTTTTCTTTAGAATATCTATGATCTCAACAGTCGGATTGAACGAGAGTCTCAACTGTGGGTTGAGGGTAGAGTTTTCCAATGTACATATTCTCCCATAAAGTAGAAGCAACTCCCTCAAATCTTAGTTTTTTCAACTTAATTGGTTATAAATTTTCTATCACAACCATGGTTTTAAAACTTGTTTTGATGTCTTGTCTTTGAACGAGACCGAGTTGTCTCAAACAAGATATTCAATTTATTTGACTCGTCTCAAACGAGATTGAAAAAAGAAACAACCTTAGAATTAGAATAAACCATGACTTTGAGACGACTTGACAGCTTGTCTCATTGGTGGATGATACCAAGACAACTCGGATGAATCGTCTCAATCTCGGACGAGATTTAAAATCATGATCACAACTAGTACTTTTACATGACAGAAGAACTATCTCTTATTTGCAATCTTATAAATTATAATGACAATAATAAAAGTATTTAATAGTAGTGACCAAGGTTTTGAAAATTAGCGGATACCGAACTCCCAAATTTTAGATTAAGGGTTTTGCTTAGGTGTGCCCTAAAGAGCAATAAATACACCTTGGGATTAAAAATACGAGAGTGTTTTGATAATAAAATATTATTTAAGGGTATTTTCAGTACACAATCCAATTTCCAAAGTGATTTTATTGCACTTTTAACATATGCCCGTAGGGTCCAAGTTAACCGCCAGACTCTAAAATTAAAATAGAACAATGTTAAATAATTTTAATCTTTTTTCAAAATTCATAGAATTTTCTCTCTACATCATTGTGGCATAGGATCACGTTTTTTTTTTTAATATGCCACAAGCTGGGTTCAATGACGTTTAATAAGATTTGAAATCTTAAGAAGTTAACTTGGCTAGCCTTACTCTTTGATTTGCCTTACTCTTTTAAAATAGAACAAATCAAAGAGTAAGTCTAATCTTACTAGAATCTATTTGGGGTAATTGAGCTGACTTGTGGCATTCAAAACAGAGTCCGATGTCACAAGAATGTACAAGACATAATTTCAAGAACTTTGAAAGAAAAACTTAAAAAACAAAAGTAATTTCTTATTGTTAAATTTTAATTTTAATTTAGGAGTTTGGTGGAATTAACTAGTAACCATCTATTTTCAAAACCTTGGATCAGACCTAACAAAAAATAGTCGTGATCTAGAACGGTGTCACATTGCTATAAAAACATTAGGTGCCTATGTGGCACATTTTTAAAAACAACGTATTGCATATTTCCTCTTCAAAGAATCATGTAATTGATGGAGGGTATTAGAGAATCATATGCATTGTATTAAGTTGCATGAGATACACTGTATCATTCTAATGTATCTCATTATAAATGGAAGGTGGTGATAGATCAGGATAATATATTTTGAATATATCAATTAGGATATTCTAAAATATTATACTAGTCGAGTTTCCATATGTCTTGGTTGATGTAATATCTATAAATACCCCATTAAGATTTATGTAAGAATTATCAATAAATCATTTCTTTTACATGACCAAGTCAAAGAGACAGCTGATTCATAATTTATATTTGGCTTTGGTTGAAGAGCATATTGGTCTAAAATGAGTTTTATAATCATATTTTCTGACTTTATTAATTCTTATAGTCTAATTTCTCATGTCCCAAAATGATACTTATATAAGCTTATATCCAAAAAATTCCAAATTTAATTAGACAAAGGAAGTTTCTAAGAAATTATGAAAAAAGAAGAAGATTATTTTGTATAAATAAAGTAGTTGTATATGGAATTTTAAGAAAATTTTTAAATATAAACCTTACAATTTAAAATATTGTTCAAATTAAAAAAAAAAAAAAAAAAGTACGGATAATGATAAATTTTGAAAAACCCATCTTTTCGAACTGATGAGATAACCCTTGAAATCAGAGTCATTTCTTGAATCATAGCCAATTATAATTAATAACAGTTTTAATTCTAACATTAATTTGAGACGGGTATCAAGTCTACAAAAGCTTTACTTGAACGGATTTGCATCCCAAATAAAATAAAAAAAAAAAAAAGTCTATACCCACAATAACTCCCTTATCAAGGAAGTTAAAAAGGTTTAACATCTTTACAATAACACCATTATTTTTTATCATAGATGGTATTTTCATGCCGAAGCCGAGCGGGAGATGGTTACCTCGATAACAGGCTTCAGCCCAGTGGATATGAGTTTGAAAGTGCAAACATCTCCAATCTTCAACTTGTTTCCATATGCAAAATCACGCCAACCACCTTTAATATAAGTCCGATTGTCCGATTTCTTGGTTGTCAAATTCACCTCCCATGATCTCCCTTTTGGGTCTTTAAGGGTTATTATGAGACCCTTTCCTCCAAGACCACTAGATGTCAAAAATATCTTCGGGACACACTGCAAACACACGAGACCATCATTTCAGCACTAGGATAGTATAGCCTTCTTGTATGTTATGTGTAAGTTTGAAGTTAGTCAATCTATAAGGGCCACTCTTGACAACATTCTTTCAATATTGATTATATTTCTAAAATTGACTTATTAAAAATCCTTACTACATAAATAATGGGAGCAACTACATGCAGATGACAAGTTGATCCTTGCTAGCCAATCTTAAAATATATATTTTTAAAATTCTTAACAATTGCACTCCTTTCTCACTCTTTCTATTTTTTGTTGAAGAAAAGAGTCTCTTTCTCTTCACCACCCCATTAAGGGAAGAAGTAAAAAGATATATCAAGGATTGAAAGAGTGCCAACTTTTTTTTTCCTTTTGGGAGTGCATTCATATCATTAGAATGCAAGAAGGATATTTAAGAGATGTGATGCAATCAATTCTAAGTGGTGTGCAAATAGTTGATATCTTGAAAAAATTATTACTAAATAAGTGAAGGTGCCACTTAGCTAAGTGGAAAAGGTTTGAGGAAAGCTGCTCCCATGACCTAGGTTCAAGTCCTGTTGAACCCACTTACACCTCCATTAACCACGAACACTACGTGAAGAAAGGGGTAAATTCAACACGACTCTTTTAAACATACTGGAAAAAAGGGTTAAATTTGACCGACCTTGACGTAGAATTTACCTATTTTTCACGTGTTGTAATTCCTTGCTTACTTGGAAAAATATAAAAATAAAACTAAAAGAGAACTTTTTTTTTTCTTTTTTAATTTCTTTCCCCTTTCCCTTCCCCACCTATTTCTTCTCTGCAAACAACAGTGGACGTACATGAATTTATCAAAAAAACTGGGCACTACATGAAAATTGGAAAATTAGATAGAAAAATTGATGGGCCAAGGCCCACAGATTTTAGAAACTGAATTTTGACGGTCTAGGACTGTCGAAATTCTTGATGTTCCCAGATTTGACAGCTTTGAGTTGTTGAATTTCTCCCATCCTTCATTTATTTTACAGTTTCAACTTGTCAAAAAAAGGCAATTTGACAATGAAAAATTTGACGCCAATTCGATCCTTTTGTCCATAAAATTTGGGCTTTTTTCACATGTGGGAGTGGGATCAATGAATAAGCACTCTGACTACATTTTCAACAAATGATTACATAAATTTCAATAGTGATCAGACCACTTCTGATGATATAGGAGACTATCAATGAAGAATAATGATAAACGTACTCCCCCTACTCTCATAACGTGGCATGTGCATAGAACTATAGATTTTTTTTCCTTGGAATACACAACTGCCCACCCCCATGATTATGTGCAGTTGTGTATCCCAAGGAAAAATCTGTCGCTCTAAGCACATGCCACGACAGGACAGTAAAGAGGGGGAGTCAGAAAATCACTACTCACTAATGAAACATGATTTCTAGTATTTTGGGGTAGTAGTATAGTGTATTAGAACTGAATTGAAATGACAGTTAGCTAATTTTAGGCCTCCATCGACTCTTATCGGGTCTGGACTTTTAGATCCAAGCCCAATCCAACATCTAGCCAGGGTTGCAACTGATTTAATCCAAACAGAAACTCTTGCTTATGGTATTAGATCCTTTTTTGTTTGCTTGCTTGCTAGGCAGTAGGCATGCAAGGGTTAGTGTGAAGGTGAGTTCAACGAGTTTCGAACCTAGATGGATCAACTCTCCATGCCTTACCAAGTTAGCTAAGTTGGCACCTTCTTTGTATTGCATCCCAATCTGATCCCCATACCTCATAAGAATTGGATTGGTTCCAATTCTTATTCGGTTCAGACTAAATCCGTTAATCCCTATCAGATCAAACCCTTGTTGGATATCAACATTTGAATCCAAACTTGCTAACAATTGATTTGAGTCTCATCGAGTCATAAACTAACCAAAAAGAGTGTCTAAATGGCTGGAAATTAACATATAAAGAACTTAAACTTGTGTCCAGAAATAAAACTCACAATGATAGAGTCTCTCAAGTTATAATACTTGAGAGTGACAGTAAACTGAGAATCATGTGAGGGTGTGGAACTGCTGGATCCTTTATATCGCATAACCTCAGGAGTAGTAGTTGTTCCTACAAATCATATTACACAAATTACTACCAACGACATTATCATGATTGCATTCATGTCTATATTCAAGGGTTAAGGTCTTTATAAGCGAAGGGATTCATTTTCAAGAGAATATGAATTCTTTTGGAAAAATTGTCATTGGAAATTTTAAATTATTTATCTAAGTGTAAGTAACAAAATGTCGAAAGGAGTGTTTTCATAGTCTTGGGGGTGGTCGAAGCTGCCAAAAAGTAACATTTGAGAATTGGCGGAGAATCATTTTCCCAAGGATAGAGTGTGAAAATGTTCTCTCCTAGGTGAAAAATTGCTTTGAGTAAGAAAACTATTTCTAAGAAAAATGCGAAATCATGTGTGGGCCGAAAATCACATATTCCGACGGAAAATTGCTTACTCGCCACTCATTTTCCATGCATAATCATATAGGCCCTTAAATAGTTCCAATATTAGGGAAAAACATAACGAACTTACTGTCCAAATTCTTGATGGCTTGTTTCTTGCCCACATGTTCTTCTCCTCGCTCTTTTTTCCGCTTGTTTGTTTTGGAATCCAACGGTGGATATTCTTTTTCACATGCACTAGCATCAAACACCATGACATTGAACACCATTCCACCTTCATGTCTAAATACAAGAAAGTCACCTACATGTAGATCATGATCATTGACGAAATCATTCCATCCCTCTTCAAATCGAAACTCATTCAACTTCACACGCCATGCTTTCTCATTACTTCTACTACTCTTCAAGATGGCTTCTCCTTCGCAGTTCTCTCCATCTAAGTACTTGAGAAATCCCTTGGGGATCGACTGCAATAAAACATAAGTTACTTCAACTTAGTTCATAGCCAATCGAGTCTGCACTAATAGACCAAAATTCCAACAGTTAAAAGCATGAAATCCAACTGTTGGGATAAGATATAGATCCCAAGTATGCATTGTATATCATTTAGATAAATCTTAATTAATGGTTGGGATGTCGGGCTTTTCAAAAGTCATCTTTCATATGTCATCCTATTACAACCCTTAAAACAAATATTTTTCTTATTATAACGTGCATTAATAGTCATTATATATATATATATATATATATTTCAAGGCTACAAGGATTCTACATGTTGACATACATCATCTTTACTATGATGAGAGAAGGCCCAATACGTGTTTGTTGGTACCAATTTTCTACTATTACAATGAGAGAATGCAGTGTAGAAGTTTTTTGACGCCAAAATTTGAGTGGTCAACTATTATTGAATATCTATGTATGATACACGTTCTCACACATAATTATACAATTTATGATGATAAAAAAAGTCTAACCATCAATTTATCTTTTGAGAAAAATAACCCACTATTGAATTTTATTTTTTTTATAACTTCAAGCATTATCGTCAAATCCTACATTACACATTGAACCGAAGCACCAAACAATCATAACGCCACATAAATTAATCACAAACCTGCAAAAAAGGGGTTAGTTTTGTTTTTAATTTATTTTATTTAAAACATAAAAAATGCATTTAAAATGTAAAAATCATGTTTAAAACATTAAAACGTGTTTCTTCGAAAAAGTAAAGTTTTTTTTTTTTAAAAAAAATTATTTAATCATTAAGAGGTACAAAACTTGTTCTAAACAACACTTTTAAAAAAATGGATTTTTTTTAAAAACTACTTGAGCCCAGAGGAATTACCAAATTGGCAATCCATGGAAAACCTCATATTCAAAAAAAGAAGAAGAAAATTAAACATATATATATATATATATATATATATATTAGGATCCGTATACACATAAAGCTACAACGCGTTTTGTCTTATATGGGAAACAATGTTTGGAATGGGCTGATTTTTTGTGAGGATGATCTCTATGGTGAGGAGATCATTCTCGCCAAAAATCAGCCCATTATGAAACTTCTAACCCCATGTTTACAAGTTGAAAATTTTTAAATTGTCTAATTTTTGTAAACTATTTTTGATGGGGTTAGAAGTTTTGGAATGGGATGATTTTTTGCAAGGATGATTCTCTCACCATAGAGATCATCCTTACAAAAAATCAGTCCATTTTGAACCTTTTTAATTATATAAGACAAAAACGTTGTAGCTTTATGAGTAGTTTTATGTATCTACGGAACCCGACTCTCTCTCTATATATATTTCAACTTGATCCAATGTGTTGAAAATAGACAGCTACCAAACTCTCAAAACTCAAAATTAAAATTCAACGAAGAAAAATAAAATAAAAATAAAATTTTATTCTTATTTTTTTGTTTTCAAAGGTTTTCTTATATTTAATCCTCTACAAGCCGATGGCATAAGATCATGTTTTTGGATGCCAACATGTGAATCTTACTAAGTTGGTTAGGCTAGACTGACTCATATTAATGCAAGAGATTTACGGGGTAGACCTCAGTGTTGCATTTTCAAAGAATTAGGATCCAGGAGGGTGTCTAGGTAACATCTTATAATAGGAGTTTAGAACACACTGAATTATAAATCAAGTTACTTTCTACATGGCATGCAATCCACACAATGTGAAAAAAGCACATGTTCAATGCCTCAAGGATGTTGAATTTCATGAAATAAAACGGATTAAGATGTCAAATTTTTTATTGTCGAATAATTTTTTTTTCAACGGGCCAAAACTGTCAAATTAATGGAGGATAGAAGAAATTCGGTGGCTCTAAGCCACAAAATCTAGGGAACAAAAAAAAATTGATAGCTCTTGACCGTTGAAATTCAGTTTCTAAAATTCGTTGGCCTTGATCTGTCGAATTCTCCTATAGAATTTTTCAGTTTTCATGTACTGCCAATGAATTTAATCTCCAATGAAAAAGTGACACATAAACACTGTATTTGATTATTTCTATGTCTGTGAAAAATAAATATTTTTATTTATTAAAAAATATTCATAAATTCAATATAATTTCATTTGACTCATTTAAATCAACTTGCTAATTTTTGAGTTGAATCAATTCGGTAACCAATCAAGTCGAGTTTTAAAATTATGTTTTAATTATTGAAAATGATTTATATATTTTAATAAATCCAACATACATAGATCAAATCAGTTTGATGATGATCATCTATGTGAGTTAAAGATTAAAAGTTTTGGGAAGAGAAAACAATGATTTTTTTTTCCATTATTATACAAGATATGATCATAGTCAAGGGGCTAGTAATTAATATTAAAACATAGGAGTACCATAAATATTCTCAAATAAACACGTATATTTAAACCTAAAAAATAGTTAAAAGGATAGTTATGAGAGATTTTCACTTCAAAAATCTTCTTTAGACTAATATTTGATAAAAAGAGTAACAAAGAGTCCATTCTTTTTTAGAAGGGACTTTGTGGTACATATTTTCAAAAAATAGGTCTTTGTTGTCATTGTCCCTATACTAAATAGGTAAAATATTAAATTGGGGTCGTGATAATATGATGCCCCCTTCTGACAAAACGCCCTCATCACAAAACCGTGGATAATTTGCATCGGGATACATAGAATCATAAATCTTTTTCTTGTGTACCTCGAGGCAAATGATTTACCGTTCTATGATGGGGGCGCAGGGGAGCTTTTGTTTGAAAGGAGAGTCATATTGTTACGATACTTAAAATTAGGACCCCAAACTTTTTTGTATGAAAGGGGATAACAAATTCCCCACTTTTGTTACTGTTTGAAGTATGGTAGAGATTCCAACAATGCTCTTTTGGTTAGAAGGAGATATAGGATTTTGAGTAGTGATGTTTGAGTTAATTTCAAAAGAGTAAAAGCTATTCAACCCTTAATTTGTGAAATTTCTTCTTTAACCCCTGAACTTGTTGGCTTAATAAATAATTTTCATTTGTATAGTTAATTAGAAAATGAAGTCTCCAAAAGAAAAGATAAACCGTCTTGTAAAAAATTGATCGAAATATCACTATCTTTAAGAAAAAATAAAAATAAAAATAAAAAGAAGAAGAAGAAAAAAACTAGCCCAAACAATCGAGTTGAAAAGATCTAAAAACTGTTTTTTGGAAACAATCAATGCAGAAAGAAAGAGGGTGAGCTAGAGAGAGACTCACAAGTTGTAAAAGGGATCCAGGAAGTATTGGCTTAAAGAAGTGAGAACCGAAAGGTTGGAATCTTCTTGTGGTCGCCATCTTTGTGGGAAGAATGTGCTCAGATCTTTAATTTCTCTGTTTACGTACGTGTAGTTAGAATGAAGAGATTTCCAAGCAAACTGCTCTAAGTTCGAAATAATCACTTATATTTTTCTATTCCCCATATGACTACCGCTTGAGATTCGAGAGCATTTAATGGTAATATTCCTCCCAACAATCTCACCTTTAGGATTGGCTCTCCCTTACTCTCACTTAAATGAAAGAGGTCTTTTGGTCTTAAACTCTCAAAAAGGTGTGGGGGTTCTCCATATTTTACCTATAGATCCTCGAGATTATCAATAGTGAGCAATAAGACAGGTTCTCATTCAGTACTAGTAATAAGCCTATGATTTCATTTTAACGACCAAGTCAGAAAGTTATGAAACTTTATACATTTGTCTTTAATGGAATTTTTTTCCATAAATGTTGAGTTGTCTTCTACCACTTATGTCAAGTCATGATTGTGAACGCCTCAGTTTCTTGTATTGGATACTACGCCAACCCGGCGTGGATCCTCTGTAGTAAATTTTCTCTAAAGTTTCTTGTAGTGATATCTTGGTTGTTGAGATATGATAATTTTGAAATCAAAGGATAGATCAGATTTGGAAAAAAAAATAAAGAAAAAAATTATTTTTTAACAATGATCAATGCTATTGAAAATAGACAGATATTGAACCCTCTAATTTAAGCCGTATAGATTTACCATCTGGTTGATGTGACAATATCTCAACCTTCCAAAATTAACACATGAAACTTTAGAAAATAAGTACAATAGTGGATCCGCTCCCATGCCAACTAAGGGCGGAGCTAAGTAGGGGAAAGTGGGGGGCTATAGTCTCACTAATGTTTTACAAAAGAAGGGGTAATTCAGGCATGCCCCCACATTGCGGTCAATATTATAGATACCACCCTGTGTTCAAAGTGATGACAAGTCCCCCATAAAATAGGTTTTGACTAAAAACTACAATGCGTTTGGATAGAGCTCCTTGACAATTTTTGTTCCTGTGGAGAGCTAGTAAACGTTTGGATAGAGCTCCTTGACGTGTTTGCTCTTGCACACAAAGAGAGATCTTTACTCTTTGGTGAGAAGCTTGAAAAACCTACTCTTGTGCAGAGAGGTGTATCCAAAACAGGGCCTAACATGAATTGAGCCAAATGCTCTTGTTGCCTGCCTCTATAGAGCCAACAAAACTCTTTTGAGTCATACTAGCCTGATTTACATAGTAAAATTTCAAATCTTACTAAGAGACATTGGGCCCACATGGATTATCACTTCGGCAATAAACACCAAAGCCTTCTAGATTTTATGGAAAACTTAGATACCCAAAAAAAAAAAAAAAACCATTTTTGAGCTTGATACAAGGCATTGAACATGGATGGCAAACAAATTCCCAAATTTTAAATAAAAATTCAACGTTTTTCTTTCGAAGTTCTTTAAATTCCATCCCCTACATCCTTATGATATTGGATAATGTTTTTGGATGTCACACGTTGATGCGGTCAAGAAACTTTCCTGACTAACTTTGTAAGGAAATTGTTTTTCAACTCATAGCTCAAATGGTTTGACACATTGCAAAGCAACTTTAAGGTTATGGATTCAAGTCCAGCTTACCCATCAAAAAAAGAAAGTGTTTTTCGACTCTTTTCTACTAGAAAATATGCTACAACGATTTTAATCAAAATACCTTGATTTTTCTATAAAAAAAAAAACCCCTTGGATGTACTAGGATAGAAGTATTGAGTGTTTTCATGTGTATAAGTATATTCTGTTTTAAAAATAATAATAATAAATATTTAGCACAACAATGAAAAATTGTGATATGGAACGTATATCGTTCTTGTAATTTTGCTCATGAGTTGGTATTTCGCATAGGAAATTTTCTAGCCAACTCAGCAAATTTCCTAGTTGCCTTGCCTGACTTTTTGAGTCAACTTATAGAACCGATTCAAACAATTTAGGACAAATATTTTTAAGTACTATCCAACATTAATTAGAAGTTGTTATTATGTGATACGTATCTTATTTTCTTTAGATATTTAGCGCTTCCTGATTGTTAAGGTGTTTGAAAGTCCATCGATGCAAATCTAAGAAATTGATCGTGTGACTGAAGTGAATGCACAAAAACGAATGGTTCCGAAATCAATAATGGTCTACTATCATTAACACTTAGCATCCGCTGAAAAAAATCCTAGCTTCACCCTTGACTCCAGCATGACCCAATCCTATCCTTTCATATAACCATTCCAACTTTGAAGATTTGGGTTATAGGGAAGAGGCTTCTGTGGATCAAGATGATTGATAATGGAGGGACGAGCATGGATTTCCCTGAAGGTGAGATTTGTCCGAAAGACGTTTGATTTGTAGCGTCACTTCATAGGATTTGACGATCTACTCATTTGTACCAACAATGCTAAAAGAAGGGTACGTCACCTCTTGATGGCATGCTCTCCATTGAGAAAGAATTGATTATAATCTTATTCAATTTTCTCCTCAGTCTCCTAAGTTCGAACTTATCAGATCATTGTGTATGGTTCCCAAACACTACTATGAAGGAAGGGGGTGACTATATGGGTTTTCTATAGTCTTATTTCGGGGCATTCTATTAAAATATCTCGAAAGTTTTAAGATCTTCTTTGTTTGCACTCTATATATGATTCTTAGGTATGCATATCTCTAGGATAATTAGATGATTGTCCCTAAGTGTAGAATTATGCTAACAAAGCAAATATGACCAAATAAGGATCTGAATGGCAATGAAAACTTTCAATTGTCTCACTATGATTGATAATTAGCATGAATTTAAAGGATAGTAGGAGATAAAGATATAATGTAATCTACAATACTATGCTATGGTACATGAAAAGCACCACAATACTTATTTTTCGAGATCCCAACCAATAACAATTAGATAAATATTATCCTATTCATATTGATTAGGATGATTAATATATTATGGTCTATTTAATTGCTTGGAATTTTAATTTTTGGGGATTTCAAAATCTATAGGAAAATGATTAGAGCGAGGAAAAAATAAAAATGAATTTGAATAATCACACCGTTTTGGTACATGATTGCGTACGCCGCTGATGTGGCAAGGGCATCGAACCGCACATCTTTTTTCCTGTGTATTTAGATAAAAAAGATCTATGGTTTGTTCCCTTGCCATGTCAGCCACGTACCCAACCACATATCCAAACCGCACGTGCATTCATCAGGACACAATGAATTTTACTGTTTAATTGCATTTATGGAAAAAAATCAGTAGAAAGAGAAAAGAGAGGGAGATTGGAATTTTTAGGGTTACATAGATGAAAAAATGAAAATTCAGCCATGATTGGGTTTTTTAAATTCATGATGATGAAGAATCATTTTCCATGAATAAAAAAACAAACAAATGAAAAATGTGATTTTCCATGCAAAATGGAAATCCCAATTCCCACCCATTGTCCATGGGCAATCAAACAGACCCTTAAGACTTTTTTTTTAGTGACCATTGAATGGTTGAAATGAGATGAGATGAGAAATACAATTTTCCTAGGGATTAGTTTTACAAGAAATCCCCAAGGAAAATCTTCCTTTCTCACTCCCACCAAGATTAGACACTAGATGCTAAAAAATAATATAAGTAGAAAACACAATAGAATAATACTGAAGTGACGTCAAGATTGTACCTGAAGATTGAATTCTTCTTAGTTTTTTTTGACACTTTGGTTCTTCTGTCTCTCGGTGGTTATAATTAGAATGAAGGGAGGTGAAAAGCCACCCATTTGTGATTCAAGAAAACTAAATCCCAAGTTCCAACGACCTCTCTCTCTCTCTCTTAAATAACACTCAACATATTCCCAAAAACGCTTCTCCGAAGTGTAAGATTTTTTGGGCCGTTACTTAACTTCATCTCCCAAGTCCCAACACCTTCCTTTTTTATCGTTAAGGGACATTTTGCAGTGTTTGCCTCCAAGTCCATTGGAATTCACACAACACGATCATTTCATTAAAGAAGATACTAGTGCCCTCCATAGTTACAAGGTTAGAGTACAGGTTTAAAATGGTAAGAGAAAACTTTGAAAAAAACGTAGAAAATCAAGAAAAAAAAATGATGAAAATTAAAATTTAAAAAATTTATTAAAAATTATAAAATATGTATATATCTAATGAAAATTCATAAAATCAAGATATTATCATCAAATCCAATATTTTTACATTTATGAATTACCAAATTCTAATATGTATTAAATCCCACATTACAAATTTTTTTTTTTCTCATTTTTCTTTTGTTTTGAAATTTTTTTTAAGAGAATAAAACGACATTTTTTTGTTACATATGAAAAAGATGCACTTTTTAATCAATACAAGACATGTTTTTAAACGCATTAATATTAGTTTGTTGTTGTTGTTGTTGTTGTTGTTACTATGTGCCCTTTGATACTCAATATAAAACTAGGTACCCCGTTAAGTAATATTTTTTTTGGTGCACACTTCTTGGCCTCACATTGTGAAAACATGCCCCAATCTATAATATGTTACTAAGATAAAATAGACCCCTTTTTCTATCACTAGGATGCGTTTTGAGAACATGTGGGAAGCAACTAGTGTGAGTCTTTTGTTTTGCAAGGCAATCAAAGATTAGTATTAAAAAGATGGCTAGTTAGAAACACCCCCTGTAAAATTGGTGATGTTAGGTTTATCCCTTTGCAAAATGCAAGATTAGGTTTACCACCCTTAACCGTAAGTTAGGGCTGACTTTTCTTGATGATTTCATTAAACAGTGAAATTTTAATATTTTTCAAATTTTGATTTAGTAATTTAAGTATTTGAAGAATATTTTGAAGAAAAAAATTCAAAATTTCTCCCTTAAATCGTCAACAAAATGCAATGTTGAGCTACAGTAAAAAGAATTAAGCCTAATCTTGCATTTCGCAAAGGATAAACCTAATATCACCAATTTTATAGGAGGCTATTTCTAAAATAAATCATAAAACGAGGGTGACCCCAAATATTATACAAATCAAGTCCAAGGGAGGTTCTGGTGATCATCAATAACAATCCTTCCACTCCCTACCATAGTTTTAAAATTGTCCAGAGGCTCAAATAACTCCCTCATGAGATTATATAATGTGGATCCTCATATGCGTTCTCAAATGATATAACTTGTCTTATATTTTGAAATTAACAACCATCTCATGAGTAAAACTTGGTTGAGTCAAGTGAATTTTTGTATATTTTAATAAAATAATTAATATTTGGGTGATTTAGATATGCCCCCATCTTCTAGTCAATGTTAGAAATACCTCCCTATGTTTTCAAATCGATGACATATCTCGCTTGACTTAGGGCTTTCGTGAGAGACTAATTCAAATGACATAAAAGCCCTCATCTACAATATCTTATCCTTCTATCCCAAAACTAGTCATTGTAAAGTAAAATTTTCAGCCTTGAGATTTTGTCTTCAACATTCCTCTCAAGAATGAGATAGGATTTTCAAAATGCAAGATGGATTTTGGGTTAGAAATTAAGGGTTTTTACAAGACATTGAAAATGATGGGTTTAACCTAAATATCCTCATCTTCCACATGTTGATTTTATCCTTAAAAACGAGTCATCTTCAAACTTTGGGTAAGGCACATTTACGTTCAAATCTCAAAAACAATGTAGGATTTTCAGAGAATTACAAAATGAAGTTTTGGATGGAAAAAACAAAGGTTTTAGAAAACATTGAAGGTAATGGGTTTAAGATGAGATTGAATGGGTTAAAAATAACTTACCTTAAGATTAGCAACTTGAAGATGAAATATTTTTTGGGTCAAATCTTCAAACTTGAGAATACATCTACTTCAAATTAAAACGTCAATAATGAAAGAGGCTTTTCACATTGGGAAAAAATCAAGGGGATTTACGTAGTAGTTGGAGAAATTGGAGAAAGGGGGCATTTTGGTCAGTTTATATTAGTCTCTTTTGATAAAATTTAGGTCAAGGGGGCATGTCATCAGTTTAAAAACATATGGGGTATCTCTAAATATTGGCCAAAAAGTAAGGGGTATGTCCATGATTTCAAAACTCGTCTGAGATTGGGACGTATTGTTCGATTCATCACGGTATTGCTCATCAACAAGACGGACGATTAAGTCAATGCATTGGACAAGATTTAAAACTCACATTTATTTTTATCATTGTCGAATGAGACGTTTCAAACGTATCGGAAAACTTGTCTGAGATGACTCAATCTCATTCATGGATGAGATGAGTTTTAAAACCAGGGGCATGTCTAAACCATCCTTAGTTTTTTATTTTATATAAAAAAAATTACAATTACTCAAAAATATAATTAACAACATCATTTTGCATAACCTCAGGATGTGTTGGTGCGAACAGCCGGACTCTTCACTTTGCATAACCTCAGGAGTATTATTAATGGAACCTATAAGCTACATTAATTACATAAATCACCATTAACAATATTATTTTGCATTCATGCCTATGATCAAGACTTAGGGTCTGTAAGAGAGAGAATGATTTCCTTTGGAAAAATGAATTGTGTGAAAAAATAAATCCCGCGATTTTAGTACACCTAAGTAAATGCCAAACGGTCTTGTTAACATGTGCCCTAAGTGAAATAAATACACTTTGGAAATTTGATTTTGTACTGAAAATGCCCTTAAAAAATTTTCTTTTTACAAAAACACCTTTGTGCTTCAATTTCCAAAGTGTATTTATTGCAAAAATTTGAAATAAACCCATATTTATTTTATGGTTATAAAATCACGGTGGTGTGATGAATGGATTTTGGTGTGATTTTATAACAAAATCACTTATGATTTTTTATGGTATGGTGATGTCACAGCCCTGAAATAATATTAAGTGGTTAGAAAATCATTTTCTCTTGCTAGGAAAAAGAATTCAAAGGAAAGTGCGTAATCACATGCAAGTAAATCACATTTTTCAACAAATCATTTTTCCGCTCATTTCCCTTTGAAGGACTATGAATATTAGGGAAGTACATAGAGCATTTACCCCCTAATTTCTTCTTCGCGTGTTTCTTGCGTACTCGTTCTTCTTTTACTTCCTTCTGATCCTTCGCTTTGAAATACAATGGTGGATATTCTCTCTCATATGCAGTAGCATCAAACGCTATGACATTGAACACCATTCCACCTTCATGTCTAAATACAAGTAAATCCCCTACATGTAGATCATGATCTCTGAAAAAATCATTCCATCCCTCTTGAAATCGAAACCCATTCACCTTCACACACCATGCTTTCCCACTACTTCTACTACACTTCAAGATTGCTTCTTCTTCGCAGTTTTTTGCATCTAAGTACTGCAAAAAAACATATTTATTTTTACTTGGTTCGTTTTCAAATCCATATAGAGTTAATTTTTTTCTTTAGAATATCTATGATCTCAACAGTCGGATGGATCGAGAGTCTCTACTGTGGGTTGAGGGTAGAGTTTTCCAATGTACATATTCTCCCATAAAGTTGAAGCAACTCCCTCAAATCTTAGTTTTTTCAACTTAATTGGTTATAAATTTTCTATCACAACCATGGTTTTTAAACTCGTTTTGATGTCTTGTACCGAGTTGTCTTGAACAAGATATCTGATTTATTTGACTCGCCTTAAACGAGATTTAAAAAAAAAAGTGTTAGAATTAGAATAAACCATTACTTTGAGACGACTTGACAACTCGTCTCATTGGTGGACGATACCGAGACAACTCGGATGAACCGTCAGTCTTGGACGAGATTTAAAATCATGATCATAACTATTACTTTTACATGACAGAAGAACTATCACTTATTTGCAATCTTATAAATTATAAGGACAATAATAAAAGTATTTAATAGTATTCACCAAGGTTTTGAAAATTAACGGATGCCATTCCAAATTTAAAATTAGGGGCTTTGTTTAGGTGTGCCCTTTGGCATGTTAAAGAGCATTAAATACACCTTGGGATTAAGAATGTAAGGGTATTTTGATAATAAAATATTGTTTAAGGGTATTTTCAATATAAAATCCAATTTCCAAAGTGATTTTATTTCATGTGCCTTTGGGTTCATGTTAACAGACTCTGAAATTAAGATGCAACAATGAAAAATAATTTTAATCTTTTTTCAAAGTTGATAGAATTTTTTCTCATGCGATTTGATTTTTTTTTTTAAATATGCCACAAGCGGTTCAATGACCTTTAGTAAGATTTTGAATCTTAAAAAGTTAACAAGCTGGCCTTACTCTTTTAAAATAGAACAAATAAAAGAGTAAGTCTAATCTTACAAAAATCAATTTGGGGTAATTGAGCTAATCTGTGGCATTCAAAATATGATCCGATGTCACAAGAATGTACCAGACATAATTTCAAGAACTTTGAAAGAAAAACTTTAAAAAACAAAAGTAATTTCTTCTTGTTAAATTTTAATTTTAATTTAGGATTTTGGTGGAATTAGCTAGTAACCGTCCATTTTCAAAACCTTGGATCAAGCCTAAAAAAACAGTCACAATCTAGAACGGTGTCACGTTGCTATAAAAATGTTAGGTGTCTACGTGGCACATTTTTGTTAACAGCTAGATTAGGAGCAAGAGGTATTTAAAACACCAACTAAAACACGCCAGCCACATAAACACCTCTCCTATTTTATAGGAATGGAACATCTTATTAGATTGTAAGGAAAAAAATTACTTTTTTTATTTATATAAATCAGGAGGGCTATGCTGTTGAATTGCCAATTTGGTGATCCATTTAAGCTCAAGGCCCTTAATAATATTTGAAAGCTTACAAGCACGAGAAGTGTTTTCAACAAAATAATAAATAAAAAAATTAAGTGTCAAAAATTTGATTAAAAAAATTAAAAAAAAAAAAAAAAACTTTGGCACTTTAAGTTCCGAAAATTTGGAATAAATATATATATTTTGGCAGTTTAAATGTCGAAATAGGTTCCTTTCGATAAATTTATAAAAATTGTTACTTTTTTAATAAAAATATTTAAATTAGGTTTTTTTATTTTTTCTTTTAGAGACTGTTATCTTCAAGTTTTGAGTTTTCTTTCGAAAAGCCAGCTAGTTTGGTGGTCAAAAGAAATTTCACCAAATATAACATAAAAGTGTTGGACAACTTTTGCTCACTTGAAATTGTGTCTAAACTGTCTAACATGCTCCTTAACACGTGCCTAAATTATTAGCAATGTTCCTCGATACGAGTCTAAACTATTTGACAATGTTTCTTGACATGAGCCTAAATTATTGGCAATACTCTTCGATATGAGCCTAAATTATTTGATAATGTTCATCGACACGAGTCTAAACTATTGGTGACACTTTTCGACACGAGTCTAAACTATTTGACAATCATCTTCGTCACGAGCCTAAACTGTTAGTGACGCTTTTTGGCATGAGCATAAACTGTTTGATAGCGCTCATCGGTACGAGCCTAAATTGTTGGCGACGCTCTTCAACACAAGCCTAAACTGTTTGACAACGCTCCTCAACACGAGCCTAAACCTTCGGCGATGCTCGTCAGCACAAGTATAAATTGTTTGATAACGCTCCTCAACAAAAGTCTAAATTATTGGCGACATTCCTCCACATGAGCCTAAATTATTTGACAACGCTCCTCAACACGAGTATAACTATTAAACAATACTTTTCGACACGAGAGCCTAAACTTTTGATAATATTCTTTGACACGAGCCTAAACTGTTTGACAATGTTCATCGACATGAGTCTAAACTATTGGTGATGCTCCTAAACACAAGTTTAAATTGTTTGACAATGCTCCTTAACATGAGCCTAAATTATTTGACAATGCTCCTTAACACAAGTCTAAACTATTAACGACGCTCCTTGACACGAGTCTAAATTGTTTGATAACACTTCTTGACACAAGTCTAAATCGTTGGCGACGCTCGTTGACACGAATCTAAACTTTTTGACAACGCTCATCGACATGAGCCTAAATCATTGGCGACCTCCTTGACACGGACCTAAACCGTTGGTGATGCTCCTTGATAGAAGCCTAATCTGTTGTCAAAGCTACTCAATAGAGACCTAAACTGTTGGTGCGTTCATCAACACAAGCCTAAGCTGTTTGACAACGCTCCTTGTTACATGACATATCCAACCAGTTAGCATTGTTTGCTCCCAAGCACCACTGATAGATAGCTGCTTTGAGACTGACTAATCAGTATATTGATATATCTCATCATGTGGTTCTTCTAGCTAGTAGGCGTTCTTTGCCCCCGAGTACTATTGATAAATAGTTGCTTTGGAGACTGGCCAATCAACGTATTGATGTCTCTCGTTACGCGATACTTCTAGCCAGTTGGTGTTATTCACCCTCGAGCACCATTCATAAACAACTACTTTGAAGACAGGTCAACTGGCATGTACATATCTTTCATCACGTGGCGTTTCTATCCAGTTGGCGTTATTTGTCCCAGAGCATCACTGATAAACAACTACCTTGAAGATTGTCCAACTGACGTATATATCTCTCTTGTCGCATTATTCCTCTAGTTAGTTGGCATTGTCCGCCCTCGAGCACCACGGATAAACAACTACCTTGGAGACTGGCCAATCATTGTATATATGTCTCTCATCACATGGTTCCTCTAGTTAATTGGCATTGTTCACCTTAGAGCACCACTGAGCTGCTTTGGAGACTGGCCAATCAATATGTACATATTTCTTGTCGCATAGTTCTTCGAGTCAGTCGGCATTGTCCACCCTCAAATACCACTGATAAACAGTTGCTTTAAAGATTGATCAACTAACGTGTACATATCTCTCGTTGCACTATATCTCTAGTTAGTTGGCGTTGTCTGTCTCTGAGCACCACTAGTAAACAATTACTTTGGAGACTGGCCAATCAGTGTATACATATCTATTTCGCACATCTCTAACCAGTTGGCATTGTCCATCCCCAAGCACGACTAATGAATAGTTGCTCTAGAGACCGACTTACAAACATTGGTTCACATGCTAGTTGCGCTACAAAATTCAACAAATGATCCAAGAAGAATAAAGGAGGTACGTGAATATTGGAAGTATTGTCAATAACAAGGACAAAGCTCTTCCTGTATACAAATACAAAGAAAAAAATGTTGTCACAAAAATGACAAAAGAAATAAGGAAATAGAGAGATGTTGCAAAGTTCAAACAAATAAGGAAATAAGAATGGGTTTAAAAAATATCTCGATATTGTGAGTTCACACCAAAACTTGACTCGATTGGTTATTGAGGTGACTCGGTTATTAAATTCTTCATGTCAACTCAAAAAATTTGAATGACTCATGAAGCTTGGTCAAGCCGGAAAATCATTATTTCTAACCAAAACTCCATTTTTAAGAAGTTGATCAACTTAAGTTGTGATTTCTTGAATTAAACCTTTGATTATGCTGTCCAAGGTAATCATCATCATCTACTACAACTCTACGAATGCCAATCTACTTTTTGCAATACTTCCATGGCCTCGTTCAACTACAAGTTTAGGCCCCTACAAAAAAAATTCATCAGATCAGGGAAAAGAAATTCATTTGCGATCTTATTCCAAGAATCTCGAGGTAAGATTTGTTAAAATTTATTGTCAACAATATCTTTTGATAAAAATAACCCACTATTGAATTTTATTTTTTATAACTTCAAGCACTATCATCAAATCCTACATTAAACAATGAACCAAAGTACAAACAATCGTAAAGCCATATCAATTAACCACAGACCTGCAAAAAAGGGGTTAGTTTTGTTTTTAATTTATCTGATTTAAAACATAAAAAGGCATTTAAAACGTAAAAGTCATGTTTAAAACATTAAAACGTGTTTCTTTGAAAAGTAAAGTTTCTTTTAATTATTTAATCGTTAGAGGTACAAAACATGTTCTAAACGAAACTTTTAAAAAATGAAGGTTTTTTTTACTACTTGAGCCCACAAGGATTACCAAATTGGCAAATCCAACACAAAAAACTTCTAGATTTCATGGAAAACCTCATATTTAAAAGAAGAACAAGAAGAAAATTAAAATATACATATATGTATATATTCAACTTGATCCAAGGCGATGAAAATGGATGGCTACCGAACTCCCACAACTCAAAATTAAAATTCAACGATGAAAAAAAAAAAATGTTTTATTTTTATTTTTTGTTTTCAAAGGTTTTCTTATATTTAATCCTCTACAAACCAATGGCGTCAGATCATGTTTTTGGATGCCAACATGTGAGCTCATGACCCTTTGTTAAGTTTGAAATCTTACTAAGTTGGTCAGGCTAGACTGACTCCTATACATACAAGAGATTCACAGGTAGACCTCAGTGTTGCATTTTTTAAGAATTAGGATCAAGAACGTTGTCTAGGTGACATCTTATAATAGGAGTTTAGAACACACTCAGCTCTAAATCAAGCTGCTTTCTAAATCTCATGCAGTCCACACAATGTGAAAAAAACACATGTTCCATGCCCCAAGGACGTCGAATTTCATGAAATTCGACGGACTAAGGTGTCGAATTTTTCATTGTCGAATAATTTTTTTCGATTTGCCGAAACCGTCAAATTAATGGAGGTTAAGAGAAATTCAATTGCACTAAGCCGTTAAATCTGGGGAACATAAAAAATTTGACGGCCTTAACCATTGAAATTCAGTTTCTAAAATTCATTGCCTTGATTTGTAGAATTTTCCAGTTTTCACGTAGTGCCAATGAATTTAATCTCCAATGAAAAAGTGACATGTAAACACCGTATCTTGCTATAGAAATGGCACACTGTTATGAGTCGTGATATCATTTATATGATTAAATACTTATAATAGCTTAGTTCTTCAAATCAAATATTCATTATATCCTCTCCCCTGCTCTCAATATTTATTATCTACTGTGCCATGGATTGAGACTATTTTTTGTTATTATTTAAAAAATCTGGCTTTTGCATGAAATCGCACTCCCTCCTACAAATAATATGACCTAAATACCCGTTTTTAAAGTTTAAAAACAAAAAAATCCTTCATTTACTTCTAAAAGCACGTTAGATACACCCAACTTTTGTAGATTCTACCTGCTTCAACCTTTACAAAATAAAAAAAATTCACTCACTTAATGAAAAATAGATAGAAAATTGATTTTTCTAGAAAAATACAACTTTTGAGCGTTTGATTGCATATTTTCCCAATATGAATCAAGAATTAAAAATCCCCAAACATCTTATATAGGATCAAATGGGTCAAAAACCAATAAATTAGTCAAAAACCAAGGGCCTGTTTGGATACCAGGAGCAGAACTACTGTTTCAAAGAACAAGAGCTGAAGTACTCTATGGAGGAGCTAGAAAAGTAATTCTATGCAGAAAGGGCGTTTGGTAATTAACTTTGTGAAGTATTGGTAGAAGTACTTTTGTGTTGGAAGTCTATTTGGGAACCATATTGACTTCTCATGACTTCTAGAAAAAAGACCAGAATACCCTTATACCAGTTACTATTTTTTGTCTTTTAGTTTCATAATATGCCTTCAAACTATATTGTTTTTGACATTTTAACTATAAATATTAATATAATATAATATAATATGATATAATATTTTAATATTAAGTATTAAAATAATGTGTTGTGTTTAAATCCATTATACTCAAAAATTTAAAAAAATTTGACAGACTGTTTTTGACATAATATGACATAATATTAAAAAAAAATTGACAGACTATTTTTTAGTGTCATAATATGCCTTCAAACTATATTGTTTTTGACATTTTAATTATAAATATTAATATAATATAATATAATAAATATTAATATAATATTTTAAATATTAAATATTAATATAATATAATATAATAAATATTAATATAATATAATATTTTGAATATTAAATATTAATATAATGTGTTTAAATCCATTATACTCAAATTAAAAAAAATATTAATATTAATAAATGTTTCTTTCACTTGATTTAAGGGCAAATGAATTAGGAATATTTTCATAGAAAATTAATAAAGTTAAGGGTATTTTGGTAAAACGAATCATTAGATTTTGACTCCCCACAAGATGAGTTTTGAGAAATAGATTTTCTTGACTTCTTCACAAAGAGTAATTTCTTGCTCTTGCGCGGAGTAACTCTTTGAAGGAGTTGTTCATCCAAACGACTTCTAACTCCTTGCAAGAGTCAGAAGTAGCCAAGGAGTCCTATCCAAACGCCTACCAATAAATTATGATCCCACAACCCCATATTTAGTTAGTTTTTTAAAAGAGACATTCTATTACCTCACCAACTTTTACTAAGAGCACTCAAATTCATGTAATAAACAAAGAAGAATTTGATACATAACTTTGGTTTCCGTGAAGGACATGTGCGTTTGCACAAAATTCCAAAAAAGAATAAGCTCTCTTTTTAAAATTATAATATTTTTGTACTAATATAATATTTAAAATTTCTTTACTTAATTTCTTAAATTACAAAGACAACCTTATTATAATATTTTTACACTAATATAATCTTCAAAATTTCTTTACTTAATTTCTTAAATTACAAAGATAACCTTGTTAGACACGTGCGTTAGCACATCCCCTGCTAGTATACTAAAGGGACAATGACTATGAATGGCTCTTTTAGGAGAATGTGGACCGAATAGTCCTCTACTACATTTAAGTCCCACTTAATAAAATATTAACCTATTAAGGATCTTTTGAAGATTGTTTTAAGAAAAATACTTGAAATACTCTTTTAACAACTTTACAAAGTGGTTTGATCTAAAAATATAATTAATTTATTTGGTAATTTATATGTCTGTGAAAAATAAATATTTTTATTTATTAAAAAATATTCATAAATCCAATATAATTTCATTTGACTCATTTAAATCAACTTGTTAATTGTTGATTTGAATCAATTCGATAAACATTCAAGTCGAGTTTTAAACTTATGCATTAATTATTGAAAATGATTTATACATTTTAATGAATCCAAAATACATAGATCAAATCAGTTTGATGATGATGATGATGATGTCATCATCATCATCTATATGAGTTAAAGATTAAAAGCTTTGGGAAGAGAAAACAAGGATTTTTTTTTCCATTGTTATATAAGATATGACCATAGTCAAGGGTCCTGTAATTAATTTTAAAACATAAGAGTACCATAAATATTCTCGAATAAACACGTTTATTTAAACGTAAAAAATAGTTAAAAGGATAATTACAAGATTTTCACTTTTAAAAAATCTTCTTTAGACTAATATTTTATATAAAGAGTAATAAAGAGTCCATATTTTTTAGAAGGAATTTCATGGTACATATTTTCAAAAAATAGGTCTTTGTTGTCATTGTCCCTATACTAAATGGTAAAATATTAAAATTGGGGTCGTGATAATATGACGACCCCTTTTAACAAAACGCCCCCATCACAAAATTGTGGATCATTTGCATTGGGATACGTAGAATCATAAATCTTTTTCTTGTGTATCTCAAGGCAAATGATCTACCATTCTGTGATGGGGGTGTAGGGGAGCGCTTGTTAGAGTGGAGCATCATATTATTACAGTTCTTAAAATTAAGAAAGCAAACTTTTTGTATGGAAGGGGACAACAAATTCTTCACTCTTGTTAGTGTTTGAAGTATGAGAAAGATTCCCACGATGCTCTTTCTGGTTAAAAGGAGATATAGGGGTATGATAAGTGATGTTTGAGTTAATTTCAAAAGATTAAAAACTCTTCAACCCTTAATTTGAGAAATTTCTTCTTTAACCTTCGAACTTGTTGGCTTAATAAATAATTTTCATCAATTTGTATAGTTAATTAGAAGATGAAGTCTCCAAATGAAAAAGATAAACCGTCTTGTAAAAAAATTGATCAAAATATCACTATCTTAAAAAAATAATAATAAATAATAATAATAATAATAATAAGAAGAAGAAGAAGAAGAAGAAGAAGAAGAAGAAAACTAGCCCAAACAGTCGAGTTGAACAGATCTAAAAACTGTTTTTGGGAAACAATCAATGTATAAAGAAAGAGGGTGAGATAAAGAGAGACTCACAAGTTGTAAAAGGGATCCAGGAATTATTGGCTTAAAGAAATAAGAACTGACAGGTTGGATTCTTCTCGTGTTCGCCATCTCTGTGGGAAGAATGTGCTCTTCAGATCTTTAATTTCTTTGCTTATGAACGTGTAGTTAGAATGAAGAGATTTCCAACCAAAATGCCTCTAAGTTCTAATTGATTACTTATATTTCTTTATTGCCCATACGACTACACTCGAGACTCGAGAGTATTTAATGGTAATATTCCTCCCAACAATCTCACCTTAAGGATTGGCTATCTCTTTCTCCCACTTAAATGAAAGGTGTGGGGGCTCTTCATATTTTGCCTAGAGATCCTCGAGATTATTAATAGTGAGCAATAATACAGATTCTCATTCTAAAGTATAATGAGCCTATGATCCTCGAGATTATCAATAGTGAATAATAAGATAGGTTCTCATTCTAAAGTACTAGTAATGAGCCTATGATTTCATTCTGACGAACAAGTTAGAAAGTTATGAAATTTTATACATTTATCTTTAATAGAATATTTTTTCGCAGATGGTGAGTTGTCTTCTGCCACTTATGTCAGGTCATGATTGCGAATGCCTCAGTTTCTTGTATTGGATACTATGTGTAGACACCCCATTTTTGCACTCGCCTGATTAATCAACTCGTCAACCCGATCGCAATGGTTCCCAATGATGGATGTTTATTCCAATGCTTCATTTTGTTACCAGATATGTTTCAGAAATCCGGATGAGGTATCTCGAACTGCCAAAACTTAGAAATCACGCTACGCTAGGTAAATACGACCCCAGAAACATAGAAATCATCATCTTGCAAACCAAAAAGAAGCTTCACGATAAAAATCACTAAAAATGATCAAATTACCAAAATATCCCTAACATCAAAACAATCCTAGAGCCTACATTACGCTTAGGAAAATCCATTCAAACACATAAAACAACAAATTGAAACCAAATAAATCATTTCACCAATTTTCACAAAATTCGACAAAATTACGAAAATACCCCTCATAAAATTCACAATCATTTCACACAAATTTTTTTATAAATGACAAAAATCAACTTTTCCATTGAATTCCTTACGAGAAACTGATTACAAAACATCCTGGAACATTGAAAAACGACTTAAAACGTAAAAAAATCCTCTCCGAGGGCAAAACGGTAATTTTACAATTTTAATAATTAAAATTTTTGAAATTAATAAATAAATCATTAAAAAATGTAAAAAGAAACATTAAAGTCAATCAAGTAAGACTAAAGTCAAAACATTAAAGTCAACCAAAAAAGACTAAAGTCAAAGTATTAAAGTCAATATCATAAGACTAAAATCAAAACACTAATCAAGTCAATCTCATAAGACTAAAAGTCAAAACCCTAAATCAAAACCCTAATCTAAACTAATCAACTCAATTTCATAAGACTAAAAGTCAAAATCCTAAATTAAAACCCTAAAGACTAAGTCCATCTCATGAGACCAAAGTCTAAACCCTAATTGAAACCCTAAAAGAAACCCTAATCAAACCCTAATGCTTCTAAAAACTTTATAAATAGGAGCCTCCACACCCTATTTTCGTATCAAAGAAAAAACCCTAGGAAAAGTAGGTGAAGAAGCTTCTACAACCTCTCCAAAATCCTAATTTTGGAGCCTCAACTCCATACCTAACACCCCTACTCTGATTTTAGCTTAAAAAATACCTAAAAACCTCTCAAAAACATCCCAAAAATCCACAACAAATTCGAAGCACCCAGATCCAAGAAGGAGATACCTTACCTCGAAGATCAGAAATCAGATCTGGAGATAGAACGAAGTAAGGAATATGATTCAAGGAGCCGTTTTCGCCAGATCTGAGGGAATAACACTTTTGCAGATTGAAGGTAAGCTTTTTTTTATTTTTTTTTAATCTAGGTTTTTCATTAGCGATGTAGATTTATTTGGGATATTTAGAGACCGGCAATGGCCGGGCGGGGTTGGTGCCTAACACCTTCCAACCCCGTAACATGGTCCCCGGATTTAGATTTTCTGTAGCAGAGTAGTTTTTATCCATTTTAGAGTTAGTTTGGTTCCTAGACCACAATAACTAGGTGGCGACTCCCAAACCTCAAGGGTCAAAAGCGGATCCGCGCACCCTGCGTATCGAGGGCGCTTTCACTATGCCAAACAGGCGTGGATCCTTTGTAGTACATTTTCTCTAAAGTTCCCTATAATGATTTCTTGGTTGTTGAGATATGATCATTTTGAAATCAAAGGATAGATCAGATTTGGAAAAAAAATATTTTTTAACAATGATCAATGCTTTTGAAAATAGACGATTATCGACTTTCGAATTTAAGTTGTATAGATGTACCATCTGGTTGATGTGACAATATCTCAACCTTCCAAAATCAATACATGAAGCTTCAGAAAAGAAGTACTACAGGGGATACGCTCCCAAGCCAATTAGGAGTGGAGCAAAGTAGGGGAAAGTGGGGCTATAGCCCCACTAAAGTTTTATTAGGTTGAACATTGAATGTTTCTCAAAATTTTGATGGTTCCTTCTTTGATTAGTTTAAGAAGAACCATGCTTTATAAAAAAGAATAAATATTTATTTAATTATCTCGACTTTATTTATTGTATACTTTTGGTCTCGTTTCTATTATAATTGTTTGATTTTTCGCTCCACAAACATTAACTTTGTTTAGTGGATCGAGATAAATAGAAAACCTGAATTCACTAATAAAGCTTGTGAATGTGGATCCAATTGATCTATACTTCTCTATTGTATTTTTAAGTCTTTCTTTTAGTAGTTTATGTCAGATAAATCTTTCTCGAAAACTGTTTTTAATAATTTACATAAACTTGAATTGGATTGAAAGTAAAAATACTTTGGATTAACGTTGTCTCTGTGATTCGACCCCTACTTGCTAAGGTTTTCTTTTATTCTTTATTTTATCACCATCTATAACTCGAACAATTAAGTACATTTTCAAAAAAAAAAAATCAAGAATAAAAGCTTTGATCATTTATTTAGTTTTGTTTTAGATCATTTTCGAATTCCCCTTTCTATGAGAAGCACTTTTCGTACCCAATTGTTAGAAGCACTTTTGAGAATAAAAAAAACAAGAATTTTGCATGCTAGATCAATTAAGACAAAACAAAAAGATGGCCTTACTGTTCAAGCTGTAGATGATGATAAAATAATGAACAAAAGAAAATCTTGGCAAGCAAGGGTCGAACCAAAGAGACAACGTCAATCCAAAGAATTTTTACTTCCAATCTAATTCAAGTTTAACAAGTGATTTAAAAATAGTTTGTGAGAGAGGATTTATCTAAAATAAATTACTAAAATAAACACTAAAAAAATTACGATAGAGAAGTATAGATCAATTGGATCCACTTTCACAAGTTTTACCAGTGAATTCTGATTTTCTTTTTATCTCGATCCACTAAACAAAACTAATGTTTATAGATCGGAAAATCAAGCAATTAATATATTAACGAGATCAAAAGTATGCAATAATTTAGGTAGAGATTATTAGATAAACATTAACTGTTCTCTGTAAAGTATGGTTATTCTTAAACTTATCAAAGAAATAAACCATCAAAACTATGAGAAATATTTAATATTCAACTTAATAATAAAAACCTACGTTATCTCAATAACTCAGGCCGTGATTATTAAATAAACATTGACTGTTCTCTGTAAAGTATGATTCTTCTTGAACTTATCAAAGAGAGAAATATCAGAACTTTGAGAAACATTCAATGGTTAGCCTAATAATACAAACATAATATTATCACAATAAAACTATGAAGCAATTTTGAGAACAATCAAAACACTGACAAATCTTGCTCCGACTTCCTCAACCGATCTAACGGAGATTTAACCAACAATCATCGCAAGAACAATAAAGTAAAGAAAACAAGGAAAGAGAAGAGAGATGAGAGAAAGAAATGATCTTTACTGCTTGACTTGAAACCAACAAAGCCTCCTTACAACTTTCGTAAAACTAAGAAACATAAAATAAAACCTAAACTAAAATAATAGAAGTTGATTTCCAAGGAGATGAGGTATCCCTCCAAAGATTTCTCCCCCCCAAAGATGAGAAGCTCTTTGGTCTGATCTTCTATTTATAAAGAAATCAAATTAGGGTTTATTGGGTAATTAAGGTTTCGGAGACACTCCGTGATTATAAAAATACCAAAGTCATACTTCAATACGAATGTCTTTCAGTCACCAAGCTTCAGTACAAATCTCGAGGTTTGACTTTCTTAGTTCACCGAGCCCTCGCAATTGACCATGGTGCCGCCGTGAAATTTTAGTCAATTGACTTGACTTTTGATTCATGGTTTTCTTTTGGATCCGGGATCGCAGTGATAACTTCAGTTTTTCTTGATTCGTCTTGAAACTTTGCGAATAATTCCTGTTATACGTAAATAATCGTAATTAGTTACGAATTATATAATTAAATGGAAAACACGAATTATTATGGACTAACAACGAATTATATGCAATTAGAGGGTTTCGTGTATAATTTACTGATAAAGTCTATGTAATTAGGTTTCTAAAAATGACTTTCTAGACCCTGATCACACCCTCAAACCTAGATTTTACTAGTCTCGAACAAAAATAAATTAAAAACTAAGTTACAAATCACTTTCGTAGGTTTCTCGACTGTATTTAGCGTATGCAACAAGCCCTTAAACCCCTAGGTTACCCCTAGTGGACGAGTTTGACTCGTGAGGGTTTGCAGTGAATATACCCACAAAATTCTAATACTTTATAAAAATATTAAAATCAAACTCAATAGATGTAAGGCAAACATAATGATATTTCACAAATCAGTCAAAAGTCTATATGTTTGAGCAAAATTTTAGTTTGCATTTCTCAGTTTAGAAAATTTCAAGGATAACTTGAGTGCTCGTGCAATTTTTTTTATTTTTCTTTAAAAAGTAACATCTTTTTAGGAACAATATTTCGCTTCCTAACTACTAAGAATGGTCAGTTATTTCTCAGTTCTAACTCGAAATTAAGTATCCTGTATGGGATTGTGAGAGGTATGGATGTTCACTTTAATACATCTAAGGGACTTTATTTGTGATATTTTAGTTTACTCACATTTTTACCATTGACAACTTTCACCCTATTGAAACTACTTTATTTGGTTACATTGGACTCTTGTCTTTTTTCATTTTTTCAACTCAAACATTTTTTTACTTTGATTTGGTCTTTTCCATATATTTCTATTTTTTCTTTTCTCAACTTCACCACTTTTCTGATTTATTTTTTAACTTCTGCACATGTCACAATTTTCTGGTATTCTTTTTACAAAAAACAGGTAGCCCTTTTCAAGGTACCCAATCTAATCCTATGGTTGCTGTCCAAGTCATATTATCTCCAGTTATATTTTTCTTCTAACCAACCAACCTGAAATCGCCTCGACCCTTTCTCACTCAATAGTGGATAGGGGTCCGATTTATTAATGAGGGACTTTTGAGAAATGGGAGTCGCCACCTAGTTTAGGTCTAGGAACCATAAATAACTCCAAACGGATATGGATCGGTCCACGGATCAAAGATATGGGTAAGGGGTCAGATTATGGGTTTCGGAAGGTGTCAGGCACCGAACCCGCCCGATCAAGATGATCGGTCTCTACTACGATCCAAAGTCATCCTATGGTCAACATACAAAGACTACAGTCAAGGTCACAGTCCAATCATCATCATCAATTCATGTGGGATTTTCCAATCAAATCCTACGACTAAAAATCATCCCAATTATCACATGATCCTTCTTTGGATTCCACAAAATATGGAAGGATTTAAAAAAAACCCTGATTAGCTCCATGATCTAACATCAATTAAGAAACTCCACCTGCAAATATTCCTCAAACTGTCCAAAATAGAAAATCATGAGAATATCCTAAATAAGAGGATTTCAAATAGAAACCTGTCAAATTGGGACTTAAAATATTTCCAAATTAGGAATATAAAATTTCCTAAATCAGAATTCAAGAGATATATGCAGAATTCCCAAATTGGAAATTTCTTAAAAAAAAAGGATATTCCTGAAATAGAAATTTTCCAAAAATCACAATTTTGAGTTGGAAACTTCTAAATTCATAAACTTTCTAAATATGAAATTACAAAGTCATCTAAATTGGAAATTGATGAGATATAAAATTCCTAAAATAGGAATTTATAAATATATTCCTTCCTTAAATAGGCAAATATGCAATTTTTATATCAGAAAGTTCCCAAATACGAATTTTCCAATGGCATTACAAATAGGAGTTTCCAAATCAGGGAATTATGAATTTATGATGAATCCTGAAATCGGAAATTAACAAAATAATAAAGAATCTCATATTCAACCAACTTTCAAAATAATCAAACGGGCATGCATTCATGACTTTCGATCTTTCCAAAGCAACTATTGTTCAATGACATGCATGTTTATCAAGCCAAAAGATACATTAACCACATGAAAAAGTCCCAGAATTACACAAAGAGTCCAAATATCATCACAGTGCATGTAATTTGGAATTGAGCGTAATGATCATGATGATACAAAAAAAAAAAAAAATCTTTTACCCCTTCTAACATGCAAAAATAATAACAATAACAAATAAAGATGAAAAAGATGGAAACAGGAAAATATTCTCCTAACCTATCAACATGCAAAAAGAATAAAATACAAAAAAAAACGAAGCCTACGTAAAAACGAAAATGATTCTTGACCTATATATCTAAAAAAAATAATAATAATAAAATAATAAAATAAAAAATAAAAATAAAAATAAAAATATAAAAACTACATGAATTAAAATCATCCACCTATCTAAAAAAACTTTAGAGCATATATACATAAAAGGAGAAAAACAGAAAATATATACTTGAAAGTTTTTCTTAATCTCACTAATTACAAAAAAATAAAAATAAAACTACACAAAATAAAATACAATAAAAGAATCTCTTAAGCCTAACGATATGCGGAGATAGGTAAAAAACAAATAAAAATAAAAATAAAAATACAAAGGGAGCGGATTTCCCTTCTACCAATATGCAATAAAAACACCTAAAAAAAACTAAGAAAACGTATAAAAAGTGTAATAAAATCCTATGATTATTACGACGCTACGAATCAGCGGAGAACTTCACTGTAGAGGCGAGTATTAGCACCCAAACAGAGAAAGGAGATGAGGAAAGCAGAGAACAAAATAAGAATCACCTGTAGGATGAAACAGTATAGTCGTCTCCTTCAGATAGAATTCGAAGGCTTGTGCACTTATGGAGAACGTGTAACAGAGACAGAGAAGATCGAAGAGTGGCTGGACCGATGGCTGCAACAATCACGTTTTGCAGAGAGACTGTCGGAGATGATGAAGACAGCACTATGGTTGTTTTGCAGTGCGGCGAGGAGGCTGCTAAGACGTGGTACAACAGCCAATCAACGTAGATGAAAGTTGGGGCGTTGCTGATTTTATAGTGGTAGAGTTCATTCCCTTGAGCAGCCAGGAAAAGGAGGCGTGCATAAAGAAGAGGCTGTAGGTCCTATAATGGCTGTAGGACGTGAATGGGGTAGCAAGAGCATGCTGTTTGGGACTGTTAATAGTGAAGGACAGTGAGGACGTTGTTGAAGATCAGAAGAAGATGGAGAAAGGGCTGTGTGAGAATAAGCATGGGGAGAGTGGGAAGAAGAAGGGAGAGCAGCCAGACGTTGAGGAAGAAAATGATGAAGCCGTTCAACCTAAGCACGTTGAGGAAGAAGATGATGAAGCCGTTCAACCTAAGCACGTTGAGAGAGAAGCCTCTCTAGAGAGAAAACGTTCTCTCTTAAATAGAAAGCTACTTTCTATTTTTTTATTTTTTATTTCTTTCTAAAAATTCTCTTCTTTCTTTTTGTTCTATACGCATTCTTTTCTTTTGGAAAAATGGTGGTGGGGTGATCCCCCGCTACTCGTAGCATGGTAACTTCAACTTGTGATTGGTTTACTCTAGTTTCGATTAAAAAATTTTGTTTTAAGTTTTATTGTTTTGAATTTAATTTGAATTTTATTGGTTTAATTGTTTAACTTTTGATTTGATTTTAATTGTTTAATTTTGAATTGGATTTAAAATTTTTTAATTTTAAGTTTTAATTATTTAATTTCAAATTAGATGTTAATTGTTTAATTTTAAGTTTTAATTATTTAATTTTGAATTGGATGTTGAATTTTAATTGTTAAGCTTTGAATTGGATTTTAATTGTTTAATTGTGAATTAGATTTAAAATTTTTTTGTTTGAATTAAATTTTATTTGTTTAATTTTTAAGTTTTAATTATTTAATTTTGAATTAGATGTTACTTGTTTTACTTTTTAAGTTTTAATTGTTTAATTTTTTATTTGATTTTAATTTTTAATTTTAAGGTTTAATTGTTTAATTTTTTATTTGATTTTAATTTTTATTATATTTTCCTAAAGATCGAGATTTCTAAGTTGAGTTTGGCCGTTGAGGGGGCATTTCGGTCCTTTTTATGATTTTTCTTAAAATTTTCTGTTTTTGTCGGTTTGAGTCCCGTTAGACTTGAAATCATATTCTAAGTACAATGGAGGTACTTTCGAGGTCTTTCGGAGGTCCAAAATTTATGAGGGGTATTTTCGTCATTTTGTCAGATTTTTACGGATTTTTACGAATTCTGGCGTGAGGTTTCTTTTAGTCCCAACGTGATTATTTCTATGTTTCAAAGTCGTATTTTCCTAGCGTGGCGAGATCTCTAGGTTATCGAACTGTGTAGTGAGCCTAAGCGTACGTGCTTACTAAATTGGGTGTGATGTATGGCGATCCTAAGCGTGCGTAAATTTCTATGTCGAGTCATGATGAATAGAGGAGATGAGAAGAGTGAAAACGAAGGGAACCAAGGACAGTACTCACAAGCCTTCGAGTTCTCTACAATCATCATTAGGAATCCACGGTAACCGGGTGACGAATTGTCGAATTAAGCAAATGCAAAAATGGGATGTCTACAGATGCCCCTCTTTGGCAGAGGGTAGAAGCAAACTAGATGGCCAATCTATTGTGATAGATAGTGCGACATCCGAATGCCAAAGCTAGTGACAGCTCATTTTGCAGTCTGATTCGACAATTTGTCAAAATGTCCAGATCCTTGAGGATAAGCTCTCCTTGGACTAAAGATGTCAAATCCTTGAATTTTGAAAATTCTCCTTGACTGATGCAAGTACATGTGTGTGCAATAGTGTATTGATGATTTTGAAAAGGCGCACCTCCATTCTGCGCATTCATGTTGGGAGGATAACAAGTTTAATGATAGAGAACGTGTGTAAACATAAAATCTGAGCAAATCTTGGGTATAATACGAGAAAATCCTCGTCGGTATCTGAGCATGATTCGAGAAAACCCTCGACGGCATCTGAGTAAAATCTGAGCATAATCCGAGAAAACCCTCGGTGGCGTCTAAGCAAAATCTGAGCATAATCCGAGAAAACCCTCGGTGGCGTCTGAGCAAAATCTGAGAAAACCCTCGGCGGCATCTGAGCAAAATCTGAGCGTAATCCGAGAAAACCCTCGACGGCATCTGGGCAAGATCTGAGCATAATTCGAGAAAACCCTCGACGGCGTCTGAGCAAAATCTGAGCATAATCCGAGAAAACCCTCGACGGCATCTGGGCAAGATCTGAGCATAATCCGAGAAAACCCTCGGCGGCGTCTGAGCAAAATTTGAGCATAATCCTAGAAACCCTCGGCGATGTCTGAGCAAAATCTGAGCATAATCCGAGAAAAACCCTCAGCGGCATCTAAGCAAAATCTGAGCATAATCCGAGAAAACCCTCGGCGGCATCTGAGCAAAATCTGGGCGTAATCCGAGAAGACCCTCGGCGGCATTTGAGGAAAATATGAATGTCTTACTCTACATACTCGGGGTGGAAGAGTAATGCATTATTTTTGGCAAAACAGTACTTTCAAAAAGTTGAATTTTATAAAGGTCCGGTCAACGTTTTAACTTTCTTTGAACCCTGGGGGTTTCGAAAATGTTATCAAGAGGGTAACATTTAATTTAGAGTGAACCTTATCCTTTGGGGTTAAAATTGACTTAGCTTCAAAAAAATGCCCCTAGTTTGATGGGGGGTGTTATACTGAGGATAATTGAACATATTTGAAAAAAGGAATTGCCCCTAGTGTAGGGGAAATATATTTCTTAAGAAGAAGGAATACCCCTCAATGTGAAAATTAGAAGTCATAGATTACCACAAGTGCAATACGGGTTTACTCTTAATTTCAACTTTATTGGAGATCATGAGTCGGGCTCAACTGTTGGAACCACATATCCGCTCTTAAGATTCATCTTGGAGATCACATTCTTCTCCTTTTGGTTCGCTTAGGAAAATAAAACTGTTCAGATTAATCGTAGACAAGATACATGTGGTTTTTGAGTCATTGCTTGGTTTGAGCTGAGAATAAACGCTTGGCCATTCAGACTTCTGATGCTCTAGTTCGCTTTACTTTTCAACTCAACGAAGATTTCCCTTTATTTTTTGATTGCTCTAATTTTTGCCTAAATTTCCTTTTCAGGTTTTCAATCTAGCGAGCATGCTCTAGCTTTTGCCTAGATTGCCTTTTTAGGCTTTCGATCTAGCGAGCTTACAATTTTTCTTCTTCTTTTGCTCTAATTGTTGCCAAGGCCGTCCTTTCGGATTTTCAACCTCGCGAGCTTACCTTGATTTTTGCCTGAGTCGCCCTCTCGGGTTTTCAACTTAGCAGGCTTTATTTTCCCTTTTCTTCATTTTTGAACTTCTGGAGTTACTGTCTGATCAAGCTTTATTTCCTTCCTTGACTTTTCGCACGGTACTTAGGAGGGCTTTCATAGGTAGCTTAGGACTGGGCATAAAAGAAGGGATTTTAAAGCTCAAAACCCGAATGCCCCTTGTGTGGCATTTCTTTAATTTTGCTTTGAATTTTTTTTTTTTTTTTTGGATTTTTCCTTTGTGGGGGAATCTATTTTTCTTATTTTGATGTGGTCGGGCCCGAAGTAACTTCTCAGGTTGCCTACGTACCCCAAAATTTTGGGATCAGACCAAAACGTAGTTTGAGTTACATTCCCACCCCTAGGTTGGGTGATCGGGCTAAGAAAGAAAAAAGGGCAAGATTTTTATTTTTCTTTTTTCGAAAAGGGCTGCGAGGGGCTAAGAAGGGGAGATATTTAACTGGGTAACAAGGAACTTGGTTCGGCCAAAGATGGCCTCCTTAGATGTAGTACCGTTTGATCTGGTCAAGGTTCGTCGATTTTGGTAATTCAACACCATCGTGATCTTGAAGTCTAACAGCTTTCCCAGGCAGTACCTCTTTAATGATGAAGGGACCTCCCCAATTGGGCTTGAATTTGCCTCTAGGGTCGAAAATGGGTGTTCGATTCTCTTTAAGTACTAGATCCCCAATTTGCAAGTCACGAACTTTAACTCTTTTATCAAACGCTCGAGCGACTCTTCTTTGATAAGCTTGCACGTGGTACAGAGCTCTAAGTCGTTTTTCATCAATTAAATGTAGCTCTTCGTACCGGTGACGAACCTATTCTGCTTCTGATAATTGACTTTCCATTAGGATCCTGAGGGAAGGGATTTCCATTTCAACTGGTAAGACAGCTTCCATTCCGTACACAAGTGAATACGGGCTGGCTCCAGTGGAGGATCGTATTGAGGTGCGGTACGCCTAGAGCGCAAATGGTAATTTTTCAGATCAATCCCTGTGCGATTGACACATTTTCCTGATAATCGTCTTGAGATTTTTGTTGGCTGCTTCTACTGCTCCATTAGTTTGAGGACGATAAGGAGATGATTTGTGGTGACGAATCTTGAATTTTGAACACAGTGTAATGACTTCAACTTTGAAATGTGACCCATTATCCGAAATCAATTCAGAAGGTACCCCCTATCGACTGATGATATGCGCTTGGATGAACTTGACAACTTTAGATGCGGTGAGAACGGCGTACGAAGCAGCTTCTACCCATTTTGTGAAGTAATCAATGGCCACTAGGATATACTCATGCCCATTCGATGCTTTAGGTGTAATTTTGCCGATTATATCAATTCTCCAAACAGAGAACGGTAACGGAGAAGTCAAACCAACTAGTTGAGATGGAGGAACGTGTATGAGGTTAGCGTGTATTTGACACTTATGGCAGGTCTTCACCAAATAGTGACAATCTGTTTCCATGGTCGGCCAATAATACCCTTGCCTCATGATTCGTTTGGCTAGCATTTTCCCACTCATGTGAGGTCCACAATCCCCCAAATGCAGTTCTAACATTATCCGTTCAGCTTGATTTTCATCAATACATGCCAAATGGATTCCGTCATATGATCTCTTATATAAATTCCCTGCGCATAGTATGAATTGGGATGCGAATCTCTGCAGAGTTTGTCATTCTTTCCTAGATGCTTCAATTGGGAACTCTTGCTTTCTTAGGACTTTCTTGATATCAGTATACCATGGCTTTCCGTCAGGGAGTCGAGCAGCGATGTCGACCTGGTAACAATATGCGGGTTTATCTTTGACTTCGATTGTGATGGGCCTTAATTCCATTCCTGGAGGTAAATGGATCATTGAAGATAGGGTAGCTAGGGTATCTGTGAATCTGTTATCTTCCTTTGCTAGATGTTGAAACAAGATGGTTTTGAATTTTCTTACTAGATTTAACAGATATTCATGATAAGGTTTCAGCTTCGCATCCTTGGTTTTCCACTCTTCCAACGATTGATGTATGACCAAGGCCGAATCTCCAAATACTTCAATTTCTGTGATGCCCAAATTCAATGCAGCCTCAAGCCCGGCGATACACGCTTCATATTCAGATGTATTATTCGTATTGGAGAAAGTCAGCTTAACAGCGATCGGAATGTGGCATCTTTCGGGAGATAACAAAACCGCCCCTATTCCATACCCATTTTGATTTGTAGCTCCATTGAAGTATAATTGCCAAACTTGGTCTCGTGGTCCTTCTTTGAGGTTCAGGATATTTTCATCCGGGAATTGATCGACAGGTCTTATTCCCTCTATTACGGGATGATCGGTCAAATATTCTGCTATTGCTCTTCCCTTAATAGACTTCTGTGTAACATGCGTGATATCGAATTCTGATAACAGAAGTAACCATCGTGCAGTCCTTCCTGTCAATGCTGACTTTTCAAAAAGATATTTTAGAGGATCCATCCGGGATAACAGAATAACTGAATGGGAGAGCATGTAGTGCCGAAACCTTTGAGTAGCCCATACTAATGCTAGGCAGGTCTTTTCAAGAGCTGAATATTTTCGTTCGTACTCTAACATCTTCTTACTGATGTAATAGATGTTTCTCTCTTTATGATTGTTTTTGTCGTACTGTGCCAACATACATCCCATAGTTTCTTCTGTGACTGACAGGTAAAGGAGAAGAGGTTCACCCGGGGTAGGCGGAACCAGAATAGGCGGATTCGCGAGATACTCCTTGACTTGATCGAAGGTTTTTTGGCATTGCTCATTCCATACTGTCGGCTTATTCTTCTTGAGAAGCTTGAATATCGGTTCACATACATTGGTGAGTTGAGCGATGAATCTGCTGACATACTGAATTCTTCCTAAAACCCTCGAATCTACTTTTTAGTCTTAGGTGGTACCATTTCCTGTATGGCTTTGATTTTCCCGGGGTCTACTTCAATCCCTCTTTGACTGACCACAAATCCTAGCAATTTTCCTGAAGTCACACCGAATACGCATTTCTGTGGGTTGAGACGTAACTGGTATTTCTGAATCCTTGTAAGAAATTTTTCTAGTGCAGCAGCGTGTCCCGATCGTTCCTTGGATTTGATTATCATGTCGTCCACATAAACTTCAACTTCCTTATGTATCATGTCGTGCAATAAGGTCGTAGCTGCCCTCTGATATGTGGCCCCAGCGTTTTTTAGACTGAAAGGCATGACTTTATAACAAAAAGTTCCCCATTGGGTGATGAACGATGTCTTTTGCATGTCGCGGGGGTCCATCTTTATCTGGTTATATCCCGAAAAACCATCCATAAACGAGAGCATGGCATGTCCTGCAATGTTGTCGACCAGTACGTCTATGTGAGGCAATGGAAAATTATCTTTTGGACTTGCCTTGTTTAGATCTCTGAAATCCACGAATATTCTAACTTTTCCATCTTTTTTAGGAACTGGGACTACGTTAGCGATCCATTTTGGGTATTCTACCACTTCCAAAAATCTGGCATTGATCTGCTTGGTGACTTCTTCTTTAATTTTCAAAGTCCATTCTGGCTTCATGTGTCGGAGTTTTTGCTTTATTGGTCGAGCGTCAGGATACAATGGAATTCTATGCTGAACGATGTCCGTACTTACCCCAAGCATGTCCTCATACGACCATGCGAACACATCTTTGAATTTTCTGAGCAAATTTACTATTCCCTCGCGTTCCTCGGAAGACAAGGTGACACCAATTCGAATCTCTTGAGGGTTTTCTTTAGTCCCGAGATTGACTGGTTCTGTTTCCTCCATTACAGGTTGAGCCCGACGTTCATTCTCTTGCTCAAGTAATTTGATTAGTTCGATAGGGGTTTCTTTGTCAGAAGATTCCTCCTTCGAAGTGAGATTATCAGTTAAATCATTATTGCACTCGGGGTAATCAGAAACTTCTTCTATTTCATTAAAGATGGATGGGGTGACAGGACTAACTGCGGACTCGACAGACTCAGCAAGACTAACTTGACTAGACTCAACATAAAGCAAAGGACTCATTACATGGTAATTAGAAAGTGACCCAACTGCGGGTTTGATTACAGACTGTGGGCTTTGAGCACCACCTTCGACTGACAGGACTGACACATTAACTTCTTTGAGAAACATTTGAGCGATGTTGAGTGAATCGATGGCTATCTGCCAATCGTCAGCTTCTTCCAGTTCTTTAGATGCCTTATCTTCTTCCTTGTCAGGCCAACTCATCCCAAAGAAGATCTCGAACCCTGGTTGACGAATACCCGTGAGGTGGTTAATGAAAGGTTCTGGGAAACCACAATAAGGAAAGTCTTCTCCTGCTTTTACGAAGTGCCCATTAAGGGTTTTTCGATAGGGCTTCATATTGATCAAATCGACGATATGCCCTTGTCTTTTCGCATTTGCCTTGTCTCTCTTTATCTTCCAATATCAGGCCCAATCTTCTTTGGTAGGTTCGTACCCTAATCCAAAAGTACCAACTACTTCTTAAATGACCGGTGCGATTCTGATCCCTTGTTGTCTACGACTTAAGCCCATGTCCGGGAAGAATCTCATGTCTTTGAACATACTGGCCACACAACAGCTGACTGTGTTATCGATAGGAACAAACTCTTTTGTAGGGTTATCCCATTGGACGGCATGAATCTTTTCAAATTCAAACCCACTGAGTTGTATTTCTCGTTGTTCGGGTTGGATTTCGGGTAGCGACTTTTCCTTAGTTTCGATGTCGTTAACGATCCCCATGATTTCCGCGTCTCCGTGAAGTGTGATTACTAAACCGTCCTTGATGAATTTAATCTTCTGATGTAAAGTAGATGGTACGACTTTGATCTGATGCAACCATGGTCTCCCTAGTAATAGGTTAAATGATGACTGGATGTCCAAGACTTGGAATTCCACAGGAAAGTCTGTTATACCCATGGATATTTGTAGGTGCAAAGTTCCTAGTACATCTCTTTTCGTATTGTCGTAAGCTCTGACCCCTTGACTAGTTGGTTTGAAGTCTTCCGCCTTGAATCCGAGACAAGTGGCGATCTTCAGGGGGGCAAACATTCAGTGCACTTCTATTGTCTACTAAGACTAGAGGAACTCTCATCCCATAGCAGTCAACTGTGATATGTAACGACTTCGTGTGGCTTGGGCCTTCTTTTGGGAGGTTTGAGTCAGAAAAAGACAGATTGTTCTCAACATGTGTTGCTCCTACTAGGCTGGCCAATTGATCTGGGGAAGTGTCGAGTGAAACTTGGGCTGCGTTTAATGCTTTGAGAACAGCTTCCCTATGAGCTGTGGAAGCCATTAGTAGACCCCAAACTGAAATGTTGGCACCTGCCCTTTTTAACTGTTTTATGACGGTGTCGTCTTCTTCAATAGTTTCCTTAACATGGTCTATTGTTTCCTTTCTTGCCAAGGCTGCAGGGTTATCAACACTGAGTTCTGGTGGTGTAAAGACCCTTCCTCCTCGGGTTACATGTCTGACTTCATCACAAGAGAGTGAAAATGGTTCATCCTCTTCGGCCAATAAATAAGGGTCTTCACCTATTAAGGATGATGCACTTTCTGGGACCATTTGTGCCAAGAGATAACTTGTGTATGATGGGCTATCGTAGCGGGGTGGGGATAAGCAGTACGTTTCATCCTCAGTTAGGTCAAATGGCTCATGGTTTGTGGCATAGACCTCGTTAGTGAAAGCTATTCTGACCAGGGGATAACTGGGTGGCTTGGCGTAGACTGGGTGGATGAGGGAGACTGGATCAAAGGATAATTGGGTTTTGGATACCATATTCAGGGTAGGAAGAGGTTGATATACGGGTAGTGGATTGGTGGTGACATTTGGTGGTGTTGGGGTGGGGACGGTGATTTTTTTTAGCGTCGATGAGGTTTTGGATGGTGTGGCGAAGGGTAATACACCGATCAGTATGATGACCAGGATTTTGATGGAATTCACAGAAGAGGTCAGGGTTATGCGATGCTGGTAGGGGGTTTGACAGAGGCCGCGGTTGAAGAGGGGTGAGGAGTCCTTTCTTCAATAGTTTTTGGAAAGCAACTGTGAGGGTCATTCCTAGATTCGTGAATTGTCGAAAGGGGGCTCTACCCGAATTTGCTTGATTATTGGTTCGCGCTGGGGGTTGAACTGTGGTAGTGGAAGTGTTGGCTATATAGGCATGATTGATGTTGGGCTTAGGATTGGTGGAGGGTTTTTTGGGTTTATTGTCAGAAGGGTTAGACAAAATCCCAGAGGCCAAGGCATCTTCAAGTTGGCTCCCAGCTTGTAACAGAGATTCAAATGTGGGGAGGTATTGGGCGACCAAATGCTGAGCATACCCTTGTGTGAGGTTTTTCAGTATGATCGCCACCTGTTCTTTTTCTGATGGTCTGTCCCACATTTGTGTAGCCTTAGCCCTCCAGCGGCCAATGAAGTCAGTAAACGTTTTCCCATTCTTTTGTTTAGTCGATTCCAAATCCCTCCGAGAAGTCTCAATCTCAGTGCTATATTTGTATTGATGCCAGAACAACTTTGACATATTCTCCCACGTCCCTATTGCAGCTGGATTTTGAGACATCAACCATCGTAGCGCGGATCCCGATAAAGTACGTTGGAACAACGATGTCATTTGTTCATCACTGAGGCCCAGGGTGCGCATATTGGTGACATATACCTTGAGATGAGTTTTTGCACAACCCACTCCACTGAATTTCTCCATTTCTGGCATTACGAACTTCTCAGGCAAATGAATCTTAGGGATCTGATTTAGGGCCTCGATGCCTGCTGCGATTTCATCAATCCCTTTAATATTTTTTAAGGTTGTTTCCAACTGAGTCATCCTGTTAGCCAGTATCGGATTTTCATGGAAGTGTTCCTCATTTCCATCAAGCTCGTAAACATCTTCCAAGTTTCTAGCCGTGCTTCCTTCCGGTTCTTTTCCCCTTTGATCATCAGGGGGATTTCTTGCCGATTCACAGATCTATTCTAGCACTTCTACTTTGTTCTTGATGCTGTTTATGTCCATTGCAAACACTGCTAAGACCTTGCAGATTTCTACGAGTTCAGATTCGGAGGCCATTTCTGATGGTTCACTTGGTGCTGACGTTCGCCCCAAACGACCTGACTCTCGACCCCAAGTGGGTGGTGGACGCTTAAGTTTGGGCGCAATATTATCCTGTAACCCCATCAAAGGTAAATTAATAATTGGTAAACGTTCCCTCTTGATAACATTTTCTTTCATTATTACCTCATTTTGTAATTGATGAGATGTGTTGGTCAAGTTTATGTCTGACGAGGTGATTTATTATCAATTAGGACCTTATTTATGCATTAAAGTTCGTACCAATTTCTGAATTATTTCTGTAAACAAGATAACATTCAATTCAACAAAAAAAAATGAGGAGACTCTCCTTTATTACAAAGAATGAAAATGACTCGATCTGGGACCCTACTTTTTCAAACATGTTCTTCTATCCTCTTTTCTGCTTCTTGAATGCTTGCTGGTCCTCGAGTTCCACAAATGATCGTTGATCCCAAGCTGTAGTTATATGTTCCACCAGTTGCCTGTTCAGTTCTTTAATAGGGTATTGATTTCTTGGACGTATGGGGATCCATGAAGGGAGCCTCATCTGTCTTGGTATCATCCTCGGGCAATAAAATGATGTATTCAATAGTCCGGTAAGCGTTACATGATCATATCCCTTTGAAGCAAGCACGATGCCTTCATCTGTCCTCGATTCCAATCTATCCCAATTAACATCCCGAGCAGTCAAACTTGAAAGCCAATTTTTCCAGTCTCCCACAGATGCAAAGTCCACTAATACGTCATTTTCTGTGAATTTATCCCATTTATCTTTCGTAATTCGTGGGAATTCTGTAATGCGGAGTCTAATGCACAGCCATATATAAAGTAAGTATGGGCTTCCTCTAAACCCTGCTCCTTCTGATGCATTCTCATTAGATAATCCCTCAAAAGTCTCGACGAGTATTATAGGAACTGGGTTAGCCCTATTTTTGAGTTGTCCGGCAATATCCGCAAAGAAACCAGGTAACTGATGACCCATCCTAAAGGAAACCAAGAAGTATGTAGACAATACCCCCAAGCATAAGGTAAAATCTCTAGCTTTCCTATGAGATTCCGGAGCGAAATCCCCGGGATGCTCAGGTTTAGGGGTTCGGTGCACTTCTAAGAGTCTTCTCATGTTTAGTGAACCATGATTGATGAATCTTTTTGCTTTCTTAGGCTTAACCCCTAATCCTCTTGCGAGTTCTTCTGTATGTTGAGATGGTAATAACCGATGGGCCGTTGGGCCTGATGTACTTATCCCCATGATGCTACAGAAATCCTCGTGAGTTGGACAAAGTGTGACTGACCCAAAACGAAATATATGATAGTCCTGATCCCAGAAATTGGCTGCGGCACATAAGAGGTTCCAATTGACGTTCACTGACTTGAGGGAGAATACGCTTTGAAGTCCATATGCACCAAAATTGTATTTTTCAACAGTGGTAAATGTTTCTAAGGCTTGATCCATCAACAATCGTACATCATCATGAGCCATCTATACAAATAATTACTTTCTATCATTGACACATTAAAAGAAATCAAGTCTACATTTTTATTTGATACGATCTTTAATGTGAGTCATTCATTTTGATTTAAAGAAAGGTTGATCCATTGAGTAAAACTGGTATAGAAATTTGATTGCCAGATTTCGACCGACTCTACCCAATGGATTCAAAAGAATAATATATCACCTCATTGACATTTTATTAAACCAATTAACTCGATCGACTGATATATCGATCTAAAGATTGATTTACCAATCGGGCTAATGGGTTAAAAAAATGGGCCGGCACATCTTGTCAATTACATCCCTTGGGTTGGACCGATATTGCGGGTTTAATTTGAATGGTGTGGATCGGTCCACCCACTTTCCTTTTGGTTAAATTAAATAAAGCAACCCGGGAGCACTTTTGGTCATTTCGAGTCGTGGCCTAGCTCACTATATGATTGAGGCTAGGTTAGGACAAAGCTTAGGTCACTTCAGCCCGAAACACCAATATACTATCCCAGTTTTACTTGGTCAAGCAGTAGGTGGTACTCCAGTTTGATATACCCGAAGGTACTGTACTGAAGTTGTAGCGTTCACTGTCATCCCCTGTGTCCCGAAGGACCAGGTTAGCTTGGATCCGGCTACGGGGTTTGGAGGGACATGTTATGATGCAAATATGCATATGCATGCTCGTGAGTGTGTGCAGAGGGACAAAGTGCGTCCGGGGCATTTTCGCGAATATCCAATCATACAAATCACATTCATCCCATCATCAAACCAATCACAACGAATACAATAATTGATTACATCTAATCACATCCCAATGAAAAAAAGGACAAAATCTAACCTAATCTATGAGTCTCAATGAGTCAACTGGGTTGACTCGAGCAAAAGGTCCACCTAAGGATAGTCTTGGATCGGGTCAAGTTTGACCCTAAAATCCCCAGTGGAGTCGCCACTGAAATCGCCTCGACCCTTTCTCACTCAATAGTGGATAGGTGTCCGATTTATTAATGGGGGACTTTTGAGAAATGGGAGTCGCCACCTAATTTAGGTCTAGGAACCATAAATAACTCCAAACGGATATGGATCGGTCCACAGATCAAAGATATGGGTAAGGGGTCAGATTACGGGTTTCGGAAGGTGTCAGGCACCGAACCCGCCCGATCAAGATGATCGGTCTCTACTACGATCCAAAGTCATCCTATGGTCAACATACAAAGACTACAGTCAAGGTCACAGTCCAATCATCATCATCAATTCATGTGGGATTTTCCAATCAAATCCTACGACTAAAAATTATCCCAATTATCACATGATCCTTCTTTGGATTCCACAAAATATGGAAGGATTTAAAAAAAACCCTGATTAGCTCCATGATCTAACATCAATTAAGAAACTCCACCTGCAAATATTCCTTAAACTGTCCAAAATAGAAAATCATGAGAATATCCTAAATAAGAGGATTTCAAATAGAAACCTGTCAAATTGGGACTTAAAATATTTCCAAATTAGGAATATAAAATTTCCTAAATCAGAATTCAAGAGATATATGCAGAATTCCCAAATTGGAAATTTCTTAAAAAAAAATGGATATTCCGGAAATAGAAATTTTTCAAAAATCACAATTTTGAGTTGGAAACTTCTAAATTCATAAACTTTCTAAATATGAAATTACAAAGTCATCTAAATTGGAAATTGATGAGATATAAAATTTCTAAAATAGGAATTTATAAATATATTCCTTCCTTAAATAGGCAAATATGCAATTTTTATATCAGAAAGTTCCCAAATACGAATTTTCCAATAGGATTACAAATAGGAGTTTCCAACTCAGGGAATTATGAATTTATGATGAATCCTCAAATCGGAAATTAACAAAATAATAAAGAATCCCATATTCAACCAACTTTCAAAATAATCAAACGGGCATGCATTCATGACTTTCGATCTTTCCAAAGCAACTATTGTTCAATGACATGCATGTTTATCAAGCCAAAAGATACATTAACCACATGAAAAAGTCCCAGAATTATACAAAGAGTCCAAATATCATCACAGAGCATGTAAATTGGAATTGAGCGTAATGATCATGATGATACAAAAAAAAAAAAAATCTTTTACCCCTTCTAACATGCAAAAATAATAACAATAACAAATAAAGATGAAAAAGATGGAAACAGGAAAATATTCTCCTAACCTATCAACATGCAAAAAGAATAAAATACAAAAAAAACGAAGCCTACGTAAAAACAAATATGATTCTTGACCTATATATCTAAAAAAAATAAATAAATAAATAAAAAAAAATAAATAAATAAAAATATAAAAACTACATGAATTAAAATCATCCACCTATCTAAAAAAACTTTAGAGCATATATACATAAAAGGAGAAAAACGGAAATATATACTTGAAAGTTCTTCTTAATCTCACTAATTACAAAAAAATAAAAATAAAACTACACAAAATAAAATACAATAAAAGAATCTCTTAAGCCTAACGATATGCGGATATACTTGTACATTGGGAATTTGGAAAACAACTTGACTCTCAAGGACTATCTCATTTGAAAACTGATTATTCTATTTTTCTTCTAAAGGCAAAGTGAGTTGACCTAGTTAGATTTCCATCATTGTTTCAGTTGGAACTATAACCTTATTGGTTTGAATTTGAACTTCAATTGAGACGGGGCTATCAACTATTGATGGATAATCATCAAAATCCTCAAAAGATTAGAACAGGTTACTAAGGTTATTTTGAAAAAATTATGGATTTTCGAATATTGAGATATCCTCAGTTTCAAATTGATCAATTTGCCCTTCTTCTAAAGGTAGTTCAAGGTGCCTTTGACTCCTTTGATCCTGGTCCTGCATGAATTTCTATTGTTACTTGAACATTTCTGTCACCATTGTTTCTAATGCAGAGTTTGTTTGTGCAACTGGAGGAGGATAGTTGGTCATAGGGTCGACAACAATCACCTTTTGATCAGACATGTGAGGTGAAGAGTAAGATGCTTGTGGAACCAAAGAAAGATTCGTATTGGATTAAGATTACCTATCATAGCCTTTTTAAAAATCTGAAGCATCACCTTGTTGGATAGGTTCGTTCTGACAATAGAAGAAATTGGGGTGAAACCTATTGTTAAATTTGATTATACGAGTTTGGAATGAGTTTCCTAAAAGTGTTATATGACCCAATGACATTGACTTGTCCTGTATTGGCTATAAGACAGTTCTCCGTGAGGTGGTAAAAAATTTCGCATATGTTACATGTGAAAGACATCTCTAAATTTACTTGGAGTGCAGAATGTACTTCTTGTTGGCTAGTTTTGATGCTGAAAGCATCAAATTTTTTATTTAAGTTTTGCATAGTACTAATCAGAGTAGTCATTACATTTTTGAGATCAAGATCACTTTTGATATCGTACATTCCTAGTTTATTAGTTCCAAAGTCACTCCTATCAGAGTCTCCTAAATTGGTGTTCCAGTTTCAAGCATTTTCAGCGAGTTCTACAAGGAAATCGTAAGCTTGATTTGGAGTTTAATTCATGAATTTTCCTTTGTGCATAGACTCCAAAAGGATACGTTGGACTATCGTAAGACCTCGATAGAAGAAATTGACCAGTTGGGCTTTATCAATCCCGTGATGTGGACATTTTACAAGTAGGCCATTAAATATTTTCCAAGTTTGGAAAAATTCTTCATCAGGTTTGCCCTTGAAATTCCTAATGGCATTTTTTATTTGTTCTGTTTTTTTCCATTGGAAAGAACTTAGCTATGAATTTACGGGATAACTCATCCCAAGTAGTGATCGAGTTAGAAGGCATCGAATTCAACCATGCTGCTGCATGATCTTCTAGAGATAGAGGGAACAATCTTAGCTTGACATTTTCATCATCGAGGTGACCATTTCGAAAGGTTTGACATATGGTCAAAAATTTGTTCAAATGGTTATAGGGTTGTTCACTTTCGAACCTATGAAATTTAGAGAGCATATTGATAGTGACTGCCCTAATTTCGAATTGTGCCACATTAGTTGCTGGCAAGGCGATACATGAAGGGGGAGTTGCCGTAGTGGGTGTGAATAACTCGTTTAGAGTTCGTTGATCTTCTTAGATCTTTTGAGGTGAGGCAATCGGTTGAGCCATCTCGGGTGGCTGAGAGATATGTGAGGAATCAAATTCTCTTTTAATCCCTTGTGTTCTCGGGATCGAATGGTTCAAGTAGATTCTTTTGAGATATCCTACCTAACATGTATTAGTGATGAACACAGATAATAGGGAGGAATTTCATACATGCTTGATGGGTTCATATTAGACTAGACAGCTCATAACAGTTTCAAAGGGATAACTTGAGCCTCAAACCAAGTTCTTTGAAATCAAAATCAGTCAGTTTAATCCCCAGATGAGAGGTAGCGCATGATGCTGAGCAAGGACACTCTTAAATCACATCTTCTCCTAGAATGGACGTAATATATCCCCCTTGTACAATAGGGTACAGCGGGGCAGGATTTCGCTTAGGCACTAACTTCGATCAAGAAGTGTAATTGGTGCAACTCAGGCTAACTTTGCCTATTGAGCTCGATGGAACCTATGGTCAAGTCTAATCATATTTTAATTAAATTTGTACTTGTGTGAATTAATTTCCTAATAGGAAAAGAATGCGATGATGAAATCCGATTCTTATGTTATTAGTGCAATCGGAAGTGTGAAGTTAACTCACTCAAATTCAATACAGAAACTCACTTACAGGGGATGCATGGGGGTTTAGAGTTTTAGCTCCTATTCTAGACGGGTGATAATCGAGTTGAGTCGACTCGGGCCATCAACACCAAACTCAGTGTACGAACCTGAGGAGCCGAGATAGTTACGTCCCACTATCGTCCTCCCTTAATTCTATTACAATCTGAGCCTTCTCGAAATAATTAAAATTAAATTAAAATAAATAAATTAATTAAAACTTCTAAAAAGAAAATCATACTGTAGTTCTACTTAAAAATAAATAAATTCATGCTCTTCGTCAAAGAATCGGATCCGGGTGGTGGAATAAAATTTTCCAACCACGTTGTTCCTCGTTGAATCCTTCGGCTGAAAACAGAAAACAAATCAAAATTAGAATTTCAGAAAAATTATATATTCATTGAAATCTAGAAGTCTGAAGAAAATTTCTGCAAAAATTTGAAGTGCGAATCTCGAGATTTGACCGCGGTGCCACAGTTGACTCAGGCGGCGTGAAATTTTTTTGATGAAATTAACTCAAATTTTAGGGTTTTGTTCACGTTGAATTCAGGAATTTAGCAGTATTTTTTTCAGATTTTTCTGAAATAAAAATTTTGATCGACAGAAAATCAAATCAGATTTTCGGATAAAAAAAAATAATGGATTACACCATTGTCCCCCGCAGCGGAGCCAATTTGTTTGAGTTGTAGATGATGATAAAATAATGAACAAAAGAAAATCTTGATAAACAAGGGTCGAACCACAGAGACAACGTTAATTCAAATAATTTTACTTCCAATCTAATTCAAGTTTAACAAGCGATTTAAAAACAGTTTGTGAGAGAGGATTTATCTAAAATAAACTACTAAAATAAAAATTAAAAAAGTTACGATAGAGAAGTATAGATCAATTAGATCTACCTTCATAAGTTTTATCAGTGAATTCTGGTTCTCTTTTTATCTCGATTCACTAAACAAAGTTAATATTTGTATATCGAAAAATCAAGTAATTAACATATAAACGAGATTAAAAGTATACAATAATTTAGGTAGAGATTATTAGATAAACATTAACTGTTCTTTGTGAAGTATGGTTCTTCTTAAACTTATCAAAGAAAGAAACCATCAAAACTATGAGAAATATTTAATATTCAACCTAATAATAAAAACCTACGTTATCTGTTTATCTAATATTTAACTCAGGCCATGATTATTAGATAAATATTGACTGTTCTCTGTAAAGTATGATTCTTATTGAATTTATCAAAAAGAGAAACATCAGAACTTTGAGAAACATTCAATGGTTAACTTAATAATACAAACCTAACATTATCACAATAAAATTATGAAGCAATTTCGAGAACAATCAAAACACTAACAAATTTTGCTCCGGCTTCCTCAACCGAACTAACGGAGATTTAGCCAACAATCATTGTAAGAACAATAAAGCAAAAATAAAGTAAAGAAAATAAGGAAAGAGAAGAGAGATGAAAAAAAGAAATTATATTTATTGCTTGACTTGAAACCGACAGAACCTCCTTACAACTTTCGTAAAATTAAGAAACATAAAATAAATATATAAACTAAAATAATAAAAATTGATCTCCAGGGAGATGAGGTATCCCTCCAAAGATCTCTTCCCCCCCCCCCCCAAAAGATGAGAAGCTCTTTGATATGGTCTTCTATTTATAAAGATACAAAATTAGGGTTTATTGGGTAATTAGGATTTCGGAGACACTCTGTGATTACAAAAATTCAAAAGTCTTACTTAAATACGAATGTCTTTCAGTCGCCAAGCTTCAGTACAAATCTCGAGGTTTGACTTTCTTAGTTGACCGCACCGCCACAATTGACCATGGCTCCGCCGTGAAGTTTTAGTCAATTGACTTGACATTTGATTCACGGTTTTCTTTTGGATCCTGGATCGCAGTGGTAACTTCAATTTTTCTTAATTCGTCTTGAAACTTTACGAATAATTCCTGTTACACGTAAATAACCGTAATTAGTTTCAAATTACATAATTAAATGGAAAACACGAATTATTATGTACTAACAACGAACTATATACAATTAGAGGGTTTAGTGTATAATTTACTGATAAAGTCTATGTAATTAGGATTCTAGAAACGACTTTCTAGACCTTGATCACTTACTATGCCAAGTTAATTAAAATGGCTCAAAAAGTATTACGAAATATAAAAATTAAATGCCATAGATGCATTATCAACGACATCCGCATATAACTAAGTACATTGGCCACACGCAACAAAGCGCGAGTCGTCATTTCATGTTGAAGTTTAATGGGTGAGATGGTGGCTTCCATAACTGGTTTCAATCCTGTTGATATGAGCTTGAAAGTGCAAACATCTCCTTTCTTTAAATCATTTGCATTTGAAAACTCATGCCAACCACCTCTAATGTAAGATCGACCATCCTTGCTATACTCCAAGTTCACATCCCAAGACCTTTCTTTATGATCTTTAAGGGTAGTTGTGCAGTGTTCGTATCTAAGACCGTTGGATCTCGCAAATTTGATAGGGATATGCTGCATGTTACCACACAATACCATAATTTCATCAAGCAAATACTAATGCCATCTTGTATTAATTCAATTTAAATTAGTAGGTAAGTAGTTTGTTCAAACTTACATGTATTGCAAAATTTAGGGTTTAAGCATTATCACTTTAAAGATTTATTAAAAAAATTAACAAGAAAATCTAATTTTATCATATTTTGTCATTATATATATAATTTAAATTTTGAAGAAAACATAATATAAAATGATATTTATATAATTTAAAAAAAACTAAAATAAAGATCTAATAACATACAATATTAGATCTCATGAAAGGACCAGAAAATTGTCATGTGTCCTTAAAGAGTCGTGCTAAACTTACCTCAAGATAGACCTCATTTCGCACTTTTCTGACGTGGAGGTGCACAGAACATAGATGTTATTATCTCGTATCTCAATGAAAAACATCTAGAATTTATACACATCTCCACATCGGCAAAGTGCAAACTAGGGTTAATCTTTGAGGTCACTTCAGCATTATTCACCCTTAAAATATGAGTAATGTTGGGGTGACATTGGGATTTACCGCGATTCTCACATTTCTGATGTGGAAGTGCGATCCTTTTTACTTGTATATCAAGGAAACTAATGTATGGCTATCAAATCAATGCAGTGAAGAAAAAAAAAAAGGCTCCCAGGATTTTCCTTAAAATGTACATAAAACAAAGACAGAACACTTGAGTAAACTTGTGGCACCCTATGGAAGAACTCTAGGGTTAGCCTTAAAACAAATTAAGGGTATGTTTGATTGCATAGGTAGGGTTGGAAAATCAAATTCCATTATTTGATTTTACTTGGATAAAATCATGAAAAAAATATAAGAAAAAAGAAGAAGAGGAGGAGGGGGGAGGATATGGCGACGGCGATAGAGACGATGGCGGCGAAGGCGACGGCTACGGTAGCGGTGATGGAGGTAAGTGAGAAAGAAGATAGGAGAACGTGGTGGTGATGGTGGCGACGGAGGTAAGTGAGGAAGAAGATGATGAGGAAAATGGGGGGAGAACCTGGTGGTGACGGTGACGAAGGAGGTGAGAGAAAGAGAAAGAGAAGGTGGTCGGAGATGATGATGGCGGAGAAGGAGATGACGATGGTGACGGTGATGGCGTGGTGACAATGGTGACGACGAGGTTAGTGTAATGGTGGTGGTGGTAGGGAAGAAGAAGATATGAGTGGGGAAGAATTGGGGATAGAAAATATGGGTGGATTTCACTTTCCTACCCATATGGGTGGGAAAGTGAAATCCATGTTTTGGTGGACTTTTTGATTGGGGTGGAAAATGAATTTTTATTTCCATGTGCAATCAAACACTTGAAAAATGTCATTTTCCATGGAAATTGATTTTCCACCCTATTTTCCATGTGTAATCAAACATACCCTAAGTAAAAACTCACCATGAGAGAACCAATGCAGTTATATTGCTTGATAGTGGACGTAAACAGAGGAGTACTAATTGAACCTACAAACCAAATTAGTTAACCAATTACAATTAACAATATAACATCATCTTGCATTCGTACCTATTATCTATACTTTTCTAACATTAATATTAGCTTCACTGCGCTGTCAACGACCAAGTTTTGGTCCAGCCCACATAGACAGGTTTAAGTAGTGTTGTAGTGCCTATCAAGGATGGACCATTGTTTCAAAAGTCGTCCGAGACCGAGACGTATCGTCTGAGTCGTCTCTGTATATCCCAACAACGAGATGGACAGACAAGTCAATGTATCGGACGAGATTTTAAAGGCACGTTCATTTTTTCTCATTGTTGAACAAAACGTCTCAAACACATCGGAAAACTTGTCCGAGACGACTCGATCTTGTTCACGGACGAGACGAGATGTCAAAACAAGTTTTAAACCATGGGATGGCCTGGTTATTCTTTTTTGTTTTGGGCTCTCCCTTCGGTAGACCAGTCACCCTGATTAGCATCAAATAGTTTATGGTTCAGCTCAACGGTCCTTTGACAGACCTAGCTAATGAAAGAAATATACAGGAAGCGTACCCGTATAATTCCTTCTCGAATGTTTCTTGCATGTTTGTACTTCTTTCTCCTTCGTTCGATCATATGTTTTCAAATCCAACTGTGGATATACTCTTTCACATGCACTAGCATCATACACCGTGACAGTGAACACCATGCCACCTTCGTGTCCAAAGACACTAGCACTTATATGTATATTATGATCCTTGATGAATTCATTCCATCCATCTTGAAATCGAAATTTATTCACCTTCACACTTCATGATTTTCCATTAATACTTCTATTACTCTTCAGGATGGCTTCTTCTTCCCAGTTCTCTCTAAGTACTTGAGGAATCCCTTGGGGATTGACTGCAACAAAAATGAAAGTTAGTAATCAAGCCCATGGCACATCTCACCTCAACGTCCATACACAATTTTGATTTCTACATACACAATTTTAATGATGAACGAAAAAGTACGAAATCCCAATATTAAGACACGAAATCTCATAATTGGGATAAAATTTATTAATCTCAAAGATCTCTCTCTCTCTCTCTCTCTCTCTCTCTCTCTCACACACACACACACACACACACTTTTTTTTTTCTTTTTAAGTAAAGAAAATACATTCATGAAAGGGTGGTCGAGATGACCAAACCCAATAAAGCTATACTATGTACCCAATCCCATCTACCCACAAAATCATAAAAAAATACTCTCCAAAACTCTTTAAAAACTTCACTCACACACACACAAAATCATAAACAAATATAACCACATCATTCACTCTCGACTCCTTGCTATCAACGATGTATCTCTCATATCCCTAATAAAAATCTCGATAGTAATTGGTTTGCGCATTCTAGTAGTTAGGATTTCTTGTTTTTTTTTCTAAGTCATCTTTGATGGATCAATGAAATCCCTACCATTTAAATAATAATAATTTTTTATTATAGAAGTGAATTATTCGGTATTCAAGCACAAAACCTTATTTTATATAAAGAACAAATATCTAAGTAGTCATTTATATAAAAAATATTGAAATAGATTGAATAAACCTAGTTGGCTGATATATTTTTCAAATATCAAACAATAATCTCTTATCACAAACGAGTCAACGTGATATAGGGTCCACACTACTGACCTTGTTGCATTTGTCTTTAAAGCCAAAATTTAATAAAGAACGGGTCGCTGTGGCCCGTATAAAATCAACTTTTGTGTGTGCCAAAAAAGTTCCCAATCAAACAAGTCTGAGTAACTATCATCTCGAAATTCCAATGAGTCAAGCCGGTCGAGTTTTGAGTCAACCCAGAGAAGAAAGATGAACCAAGTTTGAAAACAATAGAGAGACAGAGACTCACAAGTTGTAAGGTGGATCGAGGGAGTATGGGCTTTAAAGAATGGCGAGTTATAGGTTGAATTCTTCTTGATGTCTTCTCCATCTTAGGTTTTGACACATTGGTTCTTTTGTCTCTCTGTGGTTATAATTAGAATGAAGGGAGGTGAAAAGCCACCCATTTGTGATTGCAAGTTCCAACGACCTCTCTCTCTCTCTCTCTCTCTCTTAAATAACACTCAACATATTCCCAAAATACGCTTCTCCAAAGGTGTAAGATTTTTTGGTCCGTTACTTGTTAAGTGCTTTCGTTTTTATCACATTGCCTAGGATTAAGGTAGTCAATGGGTACCCTGATCCATCTGTTTGGGCGGAACTAGGAACTATGCAGATTAAAGGGGGGGACTCCGACTTTGAAGCGACCAGCCCATTTCAAAATTTTGATGAAACCCTCTTCCTTATAAGACACGTGGCATTTTAAGTTATTTTACACCCCTACCTTTTTCGTCCATATTTTGAATACCTCCCTTAAAAATGCCACATGTAATCCAAAGAAAAGGGTTTCTTCAAAATTTTGAAGCAGGATGATTGCTTCAAAGTTTTTCAAACAAAGGGGCTATGGCCCCACAAAAACTTATATATATATATGGGTCACGTTATTACGACCCCCTTTGCGACCCCCTTTGCGACACACCTTTTTGTCTTATATGGGCAAAAATGTTTGGAATGGGCTGATTTTTTGTGAGGATGATCTCTATGGTGAGGGGATCATCCTGGCAAAAAATCATCCCATTCCAAAACTTCTAACCCCATCAAAATTGATTTACAAAATTGGACGGTCTATAATTTTTCAACAAAAATCGGACGGTCTAGAAGTTTTGGAATAGGCTGATTTTTTGCCAGGATGATCCCCTCACCATAGAGATCATCCTCACAAAAAATCAGCCCATTCCAAACATTTTTGCCCATATAAGACAAAAAGGTGTGTCGCAAAGGGGGTCGCAAAGGGGGTCGTAATAACGCAACTCATATATATATATATATATATATATATATATATATATATATATGTAGGAAAATGTTCAGCACCAAACATTTTTCAAAATAGGGGTTAGAAGTTTTGGAATGGGCTGATTTTTGGTGAGGATGATCTCTACAGCGAGGAGATTATCATCACCAAAAATCAGCCCATTCCAAAACTTCAAACTCCATCAAAAATGGTTTACAAAAAATGGACGGTTCACAATTTTTCAACTTGTAAACATGGGGCTAGAAGTTTTGGAATGGGCTGGTTTTTGGTGAGGATGATCTCCTCACCGTAGAGATCATCCTCATCAAAAATCAGGGCTAGAAGTTTTGGAATGGGCTGGTTTTTGGTGAGGATGATCTCCTCACCGTAGAGGTCATTCTCATCAAAAATCAGCCCGTTCCAAAACTTCTAACCCATGTAGGACAAAAATGAACGGTGAGCTAAAATCGTAAATTTATTAAATTCAGCTCACAAAATGGTAATTTACTCTTCAAAAAATGTTTTGCAAACAAGGGTTGAAGTAATTGTACTACGGTGTAGATGGTGTGTCGCCCCTACAAAATATTTTTACGAAAAACACTTTCTTTACCAACATAGTAATATTTTAAACTTTACTAAGGGTAGTTTTGCTCAAATGGATTTACCATATTAGAAATCCAACACCACATTCTCTAGATTTCATCAAACAACTCAGATAAAAAAAAAAAAATTTCAACAAACAATTTCCTTTAGGCTTGAAGTTGAATTTAGTCTTACATCGGACACTCATTGCCTTTTCTCTCTCCTTATAAGTTCTTGGGCCTCTCCATTAATTGCCAATTAGTTTTGAGTTGGACCCAGATCCAAGGTTTTGAAAATGGATGGTTAGTGAACTTCCACTTATCTCCAAAATTTAAAATTTAAAATCAATGGTGAAAAATATTTTTTTTCAAAATTCATAGAATTGTGTCCTCTACAACCCTTTTAGATATGAGATTTTTGAGTCCAAAGATCACCACTACGTGCATTTGGAATCGCCACAATTCTTTTTATAAAAAATGTGTGAATGGGTTTCTAGGATATGATTTTGAAAAAAATAGTTTTTATAGTGACTCTCGTACGGATTAGGACACCAATCCACCTAAGATCTAGGTAAGGGTTCGGTTAAAGAGACAAGAAGGTATTAGGAACCCCTCTCTCTCCATCAAAATGTGGTAACCTTAAAAAACGTAACTAAAAAATTTGATTAAATGATGGTTTTGTGCCCTCGAATACAAGAGGCTTTTAATGTTGACTTAAACTAAGAATGTCATCTCATTGAGAGAAGAGATCATATTATGTCTTGCCTCAAACTCACGCGATTTTGAAAAAATATGGGTTTTGTGATTATGGGCCTATTCTCATAGAATGAGAATGACTCAACTATCGATAGCCTCAGAAATATTTTTTTGTGATGTGTACAAATTGTGGATGGGGATTAAAGATGCTAAGATTTTATTTTGAACAAGAGATTTCAACTCCTACATTTAGATCGAATCAAAGTCTGATCTACCAAAGGTAAGGGACGGTTGACATTACGTCTTAGGGCTTTCTAAAAAAAATTAAAGAAGTAAGGAAAGGGGGTAAAAGAGGGAGGTGGAGAGGGGAGAGAGGGAGTGCAATATTTTAGTCTCTAACCTATTTTGAGACCTTGTTTCCTTCTTCTTCTTCTTTTTTTTCTTCTTTCTTTTTAAGTCCTTATTAGAATTGTTATGAGTTTCCTTTTAGAGAAGAAAAAGTTAATAAGAGAGAGAGAGAGAGAGAGAGAGAGAGAGAGAGAGAGAGATGAGTAAAGTAAGGTTGAGGAGTTTAGAGTTTTTCTTAAGGCTTGAGGGCATGAGCTTTTTTTTAGAGGGATGGGAGATTTTTATAGGTTTCTTGGGTTGCTTTTAGGATTAGAAATATCAAAAGTAAAGGATTAAAGGATAATAGCATGAGGTGTAGGCATTGGGGGTTTGTCATTTTAATGTTAAAGATGGGTATAGGTGGAAGGTAGTATAAATAGATCATTCTTGATCCAAGTAGATTGGATCTTTCAATCAATATGGGTTGAGTGCTAGGTGGAGTTAAGGGGTGTGGGTGTCAATTAAAATAATGGTTATGTGAGGGGGTAGTTGTGGATATTTGGGAAGGGTGGAAGAGATGGTGACAAGTATCCAAAAGAGTTTGGGGTGTGTGTTAGGTGAGTTGATTAAAGAGAAGGGGTGTGGGTTAATTAGCTTTTGAGATAGTGATGAAAGTATATTATGTATGACATGAGTGTGTGTTGGTTAGTTTTTTGAAAATGATAATGGGATTGGTAGAAGAATTTGAGAAGTGAGTAGTGATGATGACAAGTGTCCCCCTTGATGATTAAGGGTTTCATGGACCTTGATTAGTTATGATCATGGGTATGAATATGGATAGGGACATGGATTTGGGTTTGAACTTGAGTATGTTTGATCATAATGGGCTTTTGACTTGGTGATGGCTTAGGTTTTAGAATTGGTTTGAGTCTAGGATTAGGGTTAGAGTTGGGTTGCATTGGCTTAGAGTTAAGTGAGGCTAAAATCGGATTCAGGGGATTGAAGATTAGTGGATCTTTGGTGGGCTTAAAATGTGTCCGAATTCAAGGTTAGAATGATGAAAGGTTGAGAAGGTGGTGGGATTATAAGATCTTATTATGGGTCCATGAGACCTTTTCGGGGTCTTAGGAACTTTTGGTTTGATCAAAATGTCAATTTTCGAAAATTTAGGTCCTTAGGCCCATTGACGAATTTTTTTATAAAGTACATTTTTTTAGAGTTTTTTCAAGTGGGGTTCATTCAAATTAAGGTGTCTACAACCTTGAAGCATCAAATCATGTTTTTGGATCTTACAAGGTGAAACCAAGGACTCTTAATAAGGGTGGAATCCTTGATTGATAAGGGTAGTTGGACTCCATTTTTATATATAAATTCTTGGGATAAAAAAAAAAAACTTAATTCATAGTCATAAGGACTCAGCTAAATGTGGAAAAATTGCAATCCAACACCATGGTCCTCTAGATTTCTTGAAAACACTTGGTTTCAAATATATATATATGGGTCCCGTTCACCACCATACGCTTTACCAAATGTGTTTTGTCCTACATGGGTTAGAAGTTTTGGAATATGCTGATTTTTGGTGAGGATGATCTCTATGGTGAGGAGATCATCCTCACCAAAAATTAGCCAATTCCAAAACTTCTAACCCCATAAAAAATGGTTTACAAAAAATGGATCGTCCACGATTTTTCAACTTATAAACATGGGGCTAGAAATTTCGGAATGAGCTGATTTTTAGTAAGGAGGATCTTCTAATTGTAGAGATCATTCTCACCAAAAATCAGCCCATTCCAAAACTTCTAACCCATGTAGGATAAAACACGTTTGGTAAAGCGTAGGGTAAAGTGTAGGGTGTTGAACATTTCCCTATATATATAGGGTAGCGTTCAACGGCTAACTTTTTGGCAAAACATGTTTCAAAACATGAGTTATAAGTTTTGGAATGGGCTGATTTTTGGTGAGGATAATCTCTATGGTGAGGAGATCATCCTCACCAAAAATCAGCCCATTCCAAAACTTCTAACCCATGTTTACAAGTTGAAAAATCGTGGACCGTCTATTTTTTGTAAACTATTTTTGATGGGGTTAGAAGTTTTGGAATGGGCTGATTTTTGATGATGATGATCTCCTCACCGTAGAGTGAGGAGATCATCATCACCAAAAATCAGCCCATTCTAAAACTTCTAACTCATGTTTTGAAAAATGTTTTGCCAAAAAGTTAGCCATTATATATATGGGGACGGTTCAAGGGACGTGCTGAAAACCAGCTGAGAAACTGACGGACGAGAGACGTTAGATTTGAGGGAATGGACGGCGCAGATGGTTCAACACGTCCGTTCAAATAAAAGAAACGGAGTTTATTTTATTTGAAAATAACTCCCTCGTCTTTTCTTTTTATTTCGTTTGTTTGTTTTTTTTTAATAAACTCTACACTAACCATCTCTGTTTTTATGTTCTCTCTCGACAGACATGTTGCTGTTTCATAAGGTTTTCAACGAAGAAGACGAACTCAACCTCGGCTGAAAACCCATTGTTGCACCTTTCATTAAACACCCTCTGTTTTCTCACTCAACGGACGACCCAACCGTCGTTTTCCTTCGACCCAACCGTTTGTCTCTTCGTCTCTTCTGTAAATCCAAATCTCTTCGTTTCCTTCGACGATTCTCACAGCTGATCTTCGTTTTTCTCTCGACGGAAACCCAACTCTTTGTTGCGTTTGAACACTGAAACCCAACTTTTCGTTTCTCTTCTTGACAGAAAACCAAACTCTCCTCTTGATTGAAAACCCAACCCATCGTCTCTCTTGATCAACTGAATCACAGGGAATAGGGAGAATATCATGATCTCTCTCTCAATCGAGAGAACCCAAAGCGAAGTAGAAGCGAAGTAGGAGCAACACATTGATCTCTCTCTCGATCGATCGACGATTTCGAAGAATCCGAACGATTTTGGTACTTGCAGAGGTGACCTTTGATCCCAAATTTTTTTACATAAAAAGTTTTGATTTTATCTGTGTTTTGTCCATTCTTGAGTATTTTTGGCTTTCATCATTAATGCATTTTTATAATGGGGGAGGTTCATGAGCCATATAAAAACAATGGTTTTTCAAAATATGGGTTAGAGGTTTTGGATTGAGCTGATTTTTTGCGAGGATGGTCACTATGATGAGAAGATCATCCTCACAAAAAATCAGCTCAATCTGAAACCTATAAATCCATCAAAACTGATTTACAAATTATTGGCAAAAAATCGACGGTCCACATTCTAAATCACTTTTAATGGGGTTAGAAGTTTCAGATTGGACTAAGTTTTTTTGAACCCATATTGACGGTCCACATTATAAATCCCAAACTTCTAACCCATATTTTGAAAACTTATTAATGTTACATTGGCAAAAAAGTGACCGACAAAAATTGGCAAAAAATCGACGGTCCACATTCTAAATCACTGTTAATGGGGTTAGAAGTTTCAGATTTGACTGATTTTTTTTTCGGATGATCTTCCCATCATAGAGATCATCCTCACAAAAAATCAGCTCAATCCGAAATTTCTAACCCATATTTTGAAAATTTATTAATGTTACATTGTTTTTACATATGTTTTCTCATATGTCCCTTGATCCGTTCCCTTTTATATTTAATGAAATATAAATATTCGACTTTTGTTTGACGATATTTTATGGGTTGAATTGTTTCTCGATATTCAACTTTTGTAATAAAATTTTTTACAAACAGAACCTTGTATACCATTGTTTCTAGATTTTCACCTAAAATTATGTTAAGTGAGGTATCTGATAGGGGGGCGGTTCAAGTGCCATATGAAAAAACAACAGTTTTTCAAAATATGGGTTAGAGGTTTTGGATTGAGCTGATTTTTTGCAAGGATGGTCACTATGATGAGAAGATCATCCACACAAAAAATCAACTCAATCAGAAACCTCTAAATCCATCAAAAGTGATTGACAAAAATTGGCAAAAAATCGACGGTCCACATTCTAAATCACTTTTAATGGGGTTAGAAGTTTCAGATTGGACTGATTTTTTTTTTTTCGGATGATCTTCCCATCATAGAGATCATCCTCACAAAAAATCAGCTCAATCCGAAATTTCTAACCCATATTTTGAAAATTTATTAATGTTACATTGTTTTTACATATGTTTTCTCATATGTCCCTTGATCCGTTCCCTTTTATATTTAATGAAATATAAATATTCGACTTTTGTTTGACGATATTTTATGGGTTGAATTGTTTCTCGATATTCAACTTTTGTAATAAAATTTTTTACAAACAGAACCTTGTATACCATTGTTTCTAGATTTTCACCTAAAATTATGTTAAGTGAGGTATCTGATAGGGGGGCCCATATGAAAAAACAACAGTTTTTCAAAATATGGGTTAGAGGTTTTGGATTGAGCTGATTTTTTGCAAGGATGGTCACTATGATGAGAAGATCATCCACACAAAAAATCAACTCAATCAGAAACCTCTAAATCCATCAAAAGTGATTGACAAAAATTGGCAAAAAATCGACGGTCCACATTCTAAATCACTTTTAATGGGGTTAGAAGTTTCAGATTGGACTGATTTTTTTTTTTCGGATGATCTTCCCATCATAGAGATCATCCTCACAAAAAATCAGCTCAATCCGAAATTTCTAACCCATATTTTGAAAATTTATTAATGTTACATTGTTTTTACATATGTTTTCTCATATGTCCCTTGAACCTGACCCATCTGTTAGTTTTACATTCTTATGGAATATCAAGCATGCTTATTTTTCTTGCCTTTACATTTGAATTAGGTAAATAAATCTTGTAGGTTTTTATTTGCTGTTAGTTCCTTACAATTATCTAGAAAGATTATGCTATTCAGGAATATTTGTAAAATGATATTGCACTTTAAACATGGCCCTTTGTGCCTACATCAAATTCATCGAGATCTACTCATTGAATAAGAGCACGAGGAATTGACTATGGTGAAACCTTTTTATTTCCTTAATGTGGAGATGAATCCCAATTGATTGTGGCAGTGTGATGCATGTGCATTTAATATTCCAAAGCACATGTGAGTTTTAGGTTATATAGAAGTATAATCATATTCAATAGATTTTGATGTCATAACATAGGATTTTAGATGGATTATATGAGTAGAATATGGATAAAAGTGTTTTGAGATGGAATTGTTGCTGTTGTATATTGAAAATCTTCATATTTCTGAATTTGAAAATACAAGTCTTCGTCTCTTAGCAGTTAGAGAAATCCATCATGGATACTATCGGTGTTGAAAATTTGGGTGATGTGCCTATTGATGATATTGTGGGATCTTCAACAATGGAAGTAGATGGGGATAAGGATATTGAACGTCAGAGCCCAAACAAAGATGTCGAAATTTTAGCACCATATGTAGGGATGATTTTTGATTCTAGTTTGGAAGCTCAAAAATATTATGAAGATTACGGACGTCAGAATGGATTTTGGATTCGTATTCGAGATACTGCGAAGTCACGAAGGGGTTCAAATGAGGTGACCGGGATGACACTTGTTTGTTCACATCAAGGCAAATACACACCAAAGATGGAAAAAACTGAGGCAACAATCGGAAATGAAATTGTGAAAAAGATAAGTAGGAGTACTTCAACTATTAAATGTGGATGTCAGGCGACAATGCGAATTATACATGATGTATATACTACCCGATGGAAAGTGACGGTTTTCAAAGACAACCATAATCACAAGGTAGTTACACCAGGGAGGAGAATGAGTATGAGGTCAAATAGAAACATGCCAAAAGCAGCTAAAAATTTAGTTGAAGCATTCCAGAGAGAAAATCTGTCAGTTGGTAAAGTTTCAGCAATCCTTGGTGGTGATACGATTGGTTTCGATAATAGGGATTGTTACAATCATTTGAGAAATGTTAGACACAAGCAGTTAGAAGGGGGAGATGCACAGTCAATGCTCATGTACTTCAAACGGAAACAACTTGAAAACCCACAATTTTTTTATGCAATACAGTGTGATGACGATGGGAGGGCAACTAATTTTTTTTGGGTTGATGCTAGGTCACGAATGGCATATCAATCTTTTGGGGATGTGGTGACATTTGATACAACTTATCGTACAAACAAGTATGATATGCCATTCGCCCCTTTTACTGGAGTAAACCACCACTGGCAGTCTATACAATTTGGGGGTGCACTTCTACAAGATGAAACTGAGGTGACCTTCATATGGTTATTTGAGACCTGGCTAGAAGCAATGGGAGGACGACATCCAAAATCAATAATCACTGATCAAGATTTGGCAATGAGAAATGCGATTGTCAAAGTTTTTCCAAACACGCGTCATCGTCTTTGTATATGGCACATTGAGAAGAAGTTCGCCGAGAAGTTACCATGTTTCCTTCCCAAGTATGAATAGAGGATTCTACCTTCTTATTCTATGTGATTCTTTGAAAGTGGTTGAAGAGTTTTATATGAACACTCAGATATGTATGGATGTATTTATTGCTTTATGCTAATGCCATTTTAATTACTGATTAAGATTTCATTCTGCAGGTTTTGAAATGGACCATGTTGGAAATTAGCATTAACGGATCTGGTGTGTAATACGGGTGGTCATAGGGTTTTTGTTTCTATTTTTAAGCTAGGAGAGGGTTGGATTTTCTGATTGATTCATCATCATCTTCAGCTTCAGCTTCACTTATAACAATGTAATTAATTGATTTTGTGCATTTAGCTTTGTCTCTAAGGTTATTATTCCTAGCACACTTTGTAATTAATTATCAATGGTAGATGTTACGTTAAGAGTTTGTTTTTGGTTTGTCTCTAAGGTTATTGTTCTTTTGTGATTCATCTATGTTCTATGCTGGCCTTTGGAAAGGCAATTCAAACTCTTGACAATCTGATTGTGTTTGATTCCTTGATTATTGAAAAGAATAAGCTTGGGTGATTCGTCCATGTTCTATACTCGTCATCTTGGGTGATCCAAAACTCTTGACATTTTTATGATGTGCTCATTTTGCAGGTTATCGTAGCATTGGATTCGAAGTCCTTGTACCCATTTAGTATTTCATTGTTTTTAGTATTTTGTAGCGAAGAGGGCAGCCATTCTCATGTATATTTGTGTATTCATTCTCATGTACAGTCAACTGTTTTTAGGGGGTAAAATTTTCTTTTCTTTTCTTTTCTTTTTTCCAGGTTTTCTTGAATGGATTTGAAATGCAGAAATCACTTAAAAAGCGTGAGAAAAGGCTTACAATAGAAGTTTGAAGAAAATATTTGAAGATGTGTGCTCTTATTGATAGAGACAATATTAGCAGATTCATGAGAACAGACTTCCATATTTTATTGTTGAGAAAAGGTTTTCATGCAATGTTATAGAAGTTGCATTGTCGATAAAAGGACCTTTGAATACCAAAATTTTGTTTGGAAGATGTAGAGAATGGGTCAAAAGCTGAAGTTGCTTGGATATCGTGTATAACTTTACGAAACAAAACTAGCATATTCTTTATTGAAAGAGTGATTTTAAAAGTTAATAATCAAAATTTTAATGTTTTGATCCAAGAAGCAACTAGAATGTCAAGGAATTGGTGGTGGTGAGCAGTGACCATCTTTGGTGTTAGTTTGAGAGCATATTCGGATATCCAAACATTGGGTATGTGAAATATTTAGTACTTTAATTATCCTGTTTTACTCAACATAACCTTCACGGTAGTTGAAACAAGGAGAACTTCCAATAAAATACTGTGACAAAAATCTATAACAAAAGCTAAATGCACAATAAAAAACTAACTAATTTACAAGAAGCAAAAATTCATTCAAACCCTTCCAATTTAGTCGTCAGTCACATATAAAAGTTCTTATTCAATTTGGATCACTGGTTCTTGAAACTGAATGAAGTTCAATTTAAATTGGATCTGTTGTTCCTTTGTTATAAGAAAAAAATTCATTCGAATCTAGTTGGGCTGTCTAGCATATCCAAGGATTGGAACTTGGAAGTTGATTAGATCGACATAGAACATAATAGGAAAACATTAACACAAACCATTCACCTTTTATTCATCCCACCCACATGCATGACAAAGTATTTGCTATTTCTTTATACAAGAAAAGAGACAAATCCACATAGTAAACACATACAAATAGCCTGAAGCAAGGACTTCAAAAGAACTCCCACACCCCATACAAACATATACTAAATGTGATGAGACATAAATATGTCTTCTTTTGCCCATCTGTTTCATTTGCAGTTGCAAGGGTCACAGGTGCAGTTTGATCCACACTTGCAGCCTTCGTTCTCAACTCCCGAAGTTATCATCTTAGATCTGTTCAAAATAATAATTAGTGACAGTTAAGACTCATCATATGTTATAAATTTTTCTTAATTGAAATTTGGGATGGGACTTACCCCGTAGTTGAACCCTCAGCAGTGCATCTACAATAAAAAAAATTAACAATAATAAAATATCAAAAACAAAAAAATTACATGTAAAAGAAGACTCAATACAGATTGGTTTGATAAATTTTTCTATAGAGACTACAACAACATATACTACTATAGAGTAAAGAGCCATGCCTGGAGGAGCTAATAAGAAAAGAGCCATGACTAAATTTGATGCTTTTGTTTGCTAATAGAAAATAATGCTTTTCTTTTGTTTGAGCTTGTCTATCGAGATGAAGGAAGGGTTGGGTTTCTTAATAAAAACACAATACCCATTAAAATTATTAAAGCAGACAATCTAGTATGGATATGGAGTGAAATTTTCAAAGTTGGGAAGGATGTTGTGTGCAAGGTCTTTTAGACTAATTCTGATATAAGTTACAATAAAACTACTGAGAGAGAGGGCTAGAGAGAGAGAGACTTGTATTTTTGGGGATAGAGTACAATCTTCAATCTCTCTTAATCAAAAATTTAAATAAATAAATAAAAAAGAATCTTTGAAGGGGAGAAATTCATACAAAGTTGGATAAATCCTCAACAAATTCTTTGTGTGCTGCAGTAACAAATTCATACACGAATGGATCAATCCAAAACCTCTAACCCATATTTTGAAAAACCATTGTTTTTATATGGCTCATGAACCTCCCCCATTATAAAAATGCATTAACGATCATAGTGACCATCCTTGCAAAAAATCAGCTCAATCCAAAACCTCTAACCCATATTTTGAAAAACTGTTGTTTTTTCATATGGCACTTGAACCGCCCCCCTATCAGATACCTCACTTAACATAATTTTAGGTGAAAATCTAGAAACAATGGTATACAAGGTTCTGTTTGTAAAAAATTTTATTACAAAAGTTGAATATCGAGAAACAATTCAACCCATAAAATATCGTCAAACAAAAGTCGAATATTTATATTTCATTAAATATAAAAGGGAACGGATCAAGGGACATATGAGAAAACATATGTAAAAACAATGTAACATTAATAAATTTTCAAAATATGGGTTAGAAATTTCGGATTGAGCTGATTTTTTGTGAGGATGATCTCTATGATGGGAAGATCATCCGAAAAAAAAAATCAGTCCAATCTGAAACTTCTAACCCCATTAACAGTGATTTAGAATGTGGACCGTCGATTTTTTGCCAATTTTTGTCGGTCACTTTTTTGCCAATGTAACATTAATAAGTTTTCAAAATATGGGTTAGAAGTTTGGGATTTATAATGTGGACCGTCGATATGGGTTCAAAAAAACTTAGTCCAATCTGAAACTTCTAACCCCATTAAAAGTGATTTAGAATGTGGACCGTCGATTTTTTGCCAATAATTTGTAAATCAGTTTTGATGGATTTATAGGTTTCAGATTGAGCTGATTTTTTGTGAGGATGATCTTCTCATCATAGTGACCATCCTCGCAAAAAATCAGCTCAATCCAAAACCTCTAACCCATATTTTGAAAAACCATTGTTTTTATATGGCTCATGAACCTCCCCCATTATAAAAATGCATTAATGATGAAAGCCAAAAATACTCAAGAATGGACAAAACACAGATAAAATCAAAACTTTTTATGTAAAAAAATTTGGGATCAAAGGTCACCTCTGCAAGTACCAAAATCGTTCGGATTCTTCGAAATCGTCGATCGATCGAGAGAGAGATCAATGTGTTGCTCCTACTTCGCTTCTACTTCGCTTTGGGTTCTCTCGATTGAGAGAGAGATCATGATATTCTCCCTATTCCCTGTGATTCAGTTGATCAAGAGAGACAATGGGTTGGGTTTTCAATCAAGAGGAGAGTTTGGTTTTCTGTCAAGAAGAGAAACGAAAAGTTGGGTTTCAGTGTTCAAACGCAACAAAGAGTTGGGTTTCCGTCGAGAGAAAAACGAAGATCAGCTGTGAGAATCGTCGAAGGAAACGAAGAGATTTGGATTTACAGAAGAGACGAAGAGACAAACGGTTGGGTCGAAGGAAAACGACGGTTGGGTCGTCCGTTGAGTGAGAAAACAGAGGGTGTTTAATGAAAGGTGCAACAATGGGTTTTCAGCCGAGGTTGAGTTCGTCTTCTTCGTTGAAAACCTTATGAAACAGCAACATGTCTGTCGAGAGAGAACATAAAAACAGAGATGGTTAGTGTAGAGTTTATTAAAAAAAAAACAAACAAACGAAATAAAAAGAAAAGACGAGGGAGTTATTTTCAAATAAAATAAACTCCGTTTCTTTTATTTGAACGGACGTGTTGAACCATCTGCGCCGTCCATTCCCTCAAATCTAACGTCTCTCGTCCGTCAGTTTCTCAGCTGGTTTTCAGCACGTCCCTTGAACCGTCCCCTATATATATATATATATATATATATATATATATATATATATATATATATATATATATTTGTGGGGCTTTATCCAAGGTTTTGAAAATGAATAGCTACTAAAATCACAAACTTAAAATTAAAATTTAATGCTAAAAATAAATCTTTTTAATTTTTTTTAAAAGTTAATAGAATTTTTTCCTCTATATGCCTATGGAAGCGAATCGTGTCTTAGGATGCCATACAGTGAACTCAACAACTCTTAGTAAGATTTGAAATTTTACCAAATTAATGAGGCTAAACTTATTCTTTTATATATAAAATCTTGGGAAGAAAAAACTCTTTCACAGATACACCAACCCGTTATACGCTTAAACAGATCCTAATTTTAAAACTCATAAAATCAAATAAATTTGGGGGGTTTTTCAAAATAAATATTATTTTGGTCAAAATGGCATAAGACTAATTGTTAGGATTTGTACTTAGTTCGTCTCTCCACTTCTTTCCTCTGAAAGTTTGAGTTGCAAGAAGCTAATCCACCATCTTTTTTCCTTTTAAAAGATTTTTCTTATAAATCTTTTTATTTTTATAGACAATTGATTTTTTTAAATCCTCTTATTATATATAATATTGGTAATTTCATCTCAGCACCATTAACTCAGCCTCTACAAGTGAAATTCTTTGACCTCTACATAAACCTGATTGGTTCTAGCTCTACCATCGTGAACCTGGTCATATTTTTATTCAATTCTGAATAATGATGTTAGAGATCAAATAAATATTGGGTCCACTTGGAGCAAAGTTTTAAAACTCACATTATGTGAAAACTGGAAATTTTGATAAGACAATTCAACGGGCCAAAGCCCACAAAGTTTAAATAGTGAATTTTAATGACTTATGGCCATTGAAATTTTTAATGATCCCTAATTTGATGAGTTAGAGCCATCAAATTTCTCCCATCCTCCATTAATTTAATGGTTTCAATCCGTCGAAAAAAAAAATTGATAATGAAAAATTTGATGCCTTGGTTCGTCAAATTTTATGAAACTCGACAGCCTTGAACCGACAAATGTAGGCTTTTTTCATGTTGTGTCATTTTGATGTCTTGTCTCATCCATTAATGAGATCGAGTCGTCTCATTAAACAATGACACAATCAAATGATTTTAGAAAGATACATCAGATTTGAGACGACTTGCCAATCCATCTCGTTGGTGGACAATACCGAGACGAATAGGATGACTCATCTCATACAAGATTTAAAACCATGACTTGGATACCCATCTTTTGGATTTATTCTACTTATAACTTGTTTATAAGAATATTAAACAAGGACAAAACAACTGAAAATGGTCAAGCCAAATCTAAATATATAAATATATAGATCCCAAAAAACAATTAGTCATAGATCCATCAAACTCTCTGCATATATAAATATATAGATCCCAAAAAACAACAAATAAGTGAGGGTAGTTTCATGTTGTAGTTAATTGGGAGATGTCGACCTCCATTTCCGGTTTCAACCCTATTGATATGAGCTTGAAAGTGCAAATATCTCCGTCCTTCAAGTCATTTGCAGCCAAAAAATAACGCCAACCTGTAATGAAAGCTCCACGGTTACCTCTGTCACTCAAATTCATCTCCCAACACCTTCCTTTTTTATCGTTAAGGGACATTTTGCAACGTTTGCCTTCAAGTCCATTGGAATTCACAAATTCTCTTGGGATATACTGTACACACACAACACCATCATTTCATCAAAGAAGATACTAGCGCCCTCCATGGTCACAAAGTCAGAGTACAGATTTAAAATGATAAGAGAAAACTTCGAAAAACGTAGAAAACCAAGAAAAAAAATGATGAAAATTAAAAATTAAAAAATTTATTAAAAGTTTAAAATAAAAAAAAAAAATGTATACATCTAATGAAAATTCATAAAATCAAGATATTATCATCAAATCCGATATTTTTAAATTTTATGAATCACCAAATTCTATTCTGTATTAAATCCCACGTTACAAAAAAGTTTCCTTTTCTCATTTGTTTTTGTTTTGAAAAAAAAAAAATTAAGAGAATAAAACGACGTTTTTTTGTTACATATGAAAAAGACACTTTTTAATCGTCAAAAATACAAGATGCGTTTCTAAACGTGTTTATCTTTTTTTTGTTGTTGTTACTACGTCTAGGGTGCCCTCTAATACACAATATAAAACTAGGTACCCGGTTAAGTTCTATCTTTTTGGCGCACACTTCTTGGCCTCGCATTTGTGAAAACACACCCCAATCTATAAGAGGTTACTAAGATAAAATAGACCCTGTGGGGGAAATTCTGAATCAAGGACACGTGGCGAAAATTTGAGCTCGGACGTATCTCCAAAGCTCGGATGGGCTGATATGTAAGCCCGGCAGATTGAACTCCTCGGGTGCAAATGGATGATTGAGCTCGAACTCGAGTCACCGATAGGTTAGGTAGTACGGGTAATGGCAGCATAGGTCGGTTGTACGGATCTGACATATGCAACAGTTGATTGACAGCATTAACAACTCACGTCATCCTAGAAGTGGTAGGGCAGTTACAACAACTCCTACAGCTGACATGTCAGGGAGTGAGCTAACTGCCCTAGGTCACCTCAAAGGATGGCGCAGAAATCAAACCAGATCAATGCCTATAAAAGGAAGGGAGCTATGGGTAAAAGAGGTTCGATTTCTTCTTCTCTAAAACAACCAAATTACATCGATCAATTTGTCTAACTTGATCATCGGAGTGGGCTGATTTGCAGGTTCGCCCGAGCTAAGAGAGAAGGAAAGTGTAGAGCAATTTCTTGCATCTACAATTTGGCGCCGTCCGTGGAAAACTTACAAGGAGAAAAACGACCAAGATGGGAAGGGCTAGAGGCGAAAATCGTGGAGAACCATCAAATCCGCTGCCGGCAGACTCACCTCCAAACGCGCAAGACCCAATGCTTGCAATGTACAACTTACTCATTGAGATGAGAGAGGAGATGCGCAGGGGGTTGGAGAAACAGAATGATGAGATACTGAACATAAGGAGGGAAAATGAAGAGCTCAGACAAAGGCTAGGCGAGCGCGCGGAAATCGAAGAGGGCCAGGTGCAGAGCAAAGTAGTGATCATATTGTCCGAACGGCACGGACAGAGGCAGACTGGACCGAAGACTCAGCAGTAGTCAAAACGCAGCAAGGAAGCTCTGAAGTTAAAGAAACAATGACGAGGAAGGAAGTGGAGGAGATGCTCAGGAGGAGGGATGAGGAATTCGCACGAGGGAAGGATCCCGTACAAAAGGTACGGAATGCAATTCGGAAACTCAAAGGGACACCATTCTCGTCGATAATAATGAATTCAGAATCACCTAGATCGTTCCACATATCGAAGTTCGAAACCTATGACGGAACACTGGATCCCATGGACCATATTCTGCATTACAGAAGTCAGATGGTGCTGTACCAGAACGATGATTCGTTACTTTGCAAGCTATTTCCATTAACCTTGAGGCTCGGGGCCATGATGTGGTTCCAGGCTTTACCAGCTAGGTCAATTACGAACTTTTCCGAGCTAGAAGAAACGTTTGTTGGGCAGTTCGTGCACTTGCGTAGGAAGAAGGTCGGAGTTAACACTCTATTTAACCCTCGACAGGAGCCCGGGGAGAGTATCAGGTCATTTGTAACTCGCTTTCGAACGAAGGCCCTGGATGTAGAAGGTATGGATGAGGCAACAGCCTGCGCGGCGTATATCGCAGCAGTCATCCCGGGAACACGGTTGCATGAGTCTTTGATCAAGTCTGACCCAACTCGTTTAGAAGATTTGTATACAAAGGTGGAAAAGTACATCCTCGTGGAGGAATCCGTGAAAGGCAGGAGACGAATCGCTCAGACGGTGGCCAGCAGCGAAGGGGGGATGGATGCTACAAAGGTACCGGTTTACCTTGGATGGGAGGAAAGCAAAAAAAGGCGGAGAGATTCGAGCGAGCAGTCATGGTGGAAGAGAGGCCAGGCGTATACCCCGCTCAATGAAAAACTATCTGTGATACTGAGGCACATAAATAGGGAACCCGATTTCATTCATCCGCCACGGGGGTATAAAGGAAAACCCGGAAAACCATACTACGAGTACCATGAGGCTGAGGACCACCTTATTGAGGATTGTTACAGGCTGCGCCATATCATCCAGGATATGATCGAAGCAGGGAAGCTCAAAGGTTATGTCTCGACGGGAAGAGGAAGAAGAGGGGAAACTGCCGAGAGAGCCGAACGGAAGCCCGAACAAAGACGGCTGACTAAAGGAGGTCGTCGAGAGACGGAAGAACGCATAATAGTTCATACCATCACGGGGGTGCTGGGGGCCGAAGTGCCATCTAGGCAGGTGATGCGGGAAAGAGTAAAAAAGATCCGACATATAGTCGGGGTTAACAGTGTGGCATCAGGAGTACGGACAGCAGGAACGACGAACAACGGAGCGGATTCTCGGGCAATTGTGTTCACAGAGGATGACCTGAGGGGAACGGCAAGGCCCCATCAGGACGCATAAGTGATCGCACTCCCAATGGGAAACGTCGAGCTCCGTAAAATACTGGTGGATTCGGGAAGCGCAGTGGACATTCTCTTCCTAAGCGCGACAAAGAGGATGGGGGTTTCAGAGAGTTTGGAACCAACACCGACCCTCGTCTATGGGTTCAATGGTGCTCCGAGCAGTTCGGTAGGAGAAATCACACTCCCGATCACAGTAGGGCCAAAAGTGGTAATGACAAGATTCGTGGTAATAGATGCGGATTCAGCCTATAACGCGATCCTGGGACGAAGGTGGATACACGAGATGAGAGCAGTCCCATCAACCTATCATCAAGTTACTCGTTTTCCGGGTAAGGAAGAAATAATGGAGATCATGGGTGACTAGGAGATGGCGCAGAGGTGTTTTCACTTGGCTTTGAAGCAAGACCGAGGCCCCTAGGCCATTCCTCAGAAGAAGAGAAAGGTACCACCAACTGGGAATGAAGCTTCATCGCAATTACAGAAGCAGCCGCAGCGGGAGCAGCAGGTAACAGTTGAAGAAGTCAAAGCCGTGGACCTCGGCGATGACGGAGGACAGCTAGTTAGTGTTGGTACCACAATATTGCAGGAGGAGAAGGCAGCATTGCTCCAACTTCTGAGGGCAAACAAGGACGTGTTTGCATGGTCATTGGAGGACATGCCTGGAATAGACCCTTCGATGGCGTGCCATAGACTAAATGTCGATGAAAGTTTCCGACCTGTTAGACAGAAGCCGAGGAGGCTGTCTCCGCACCTCAGGTAGGGGGTAAATGAGGAAATCGAGAAGCTTTTAAAGGCTCGGTTTATCAGGGAAGTAGAGTACCCAGAATGGATAGCGAATATAGTGGCAGTACCGAAGAAGGAAGGAGGGTGAGAGTGTGCATCGACTTTACGAACCTAAATAAGGCATGCCCAAATGATAGCTTCCCGCTGCCAAGGATCGATAGGTTGGTCGATGCTACTGCTGGTCATGAGAGAATGTCATTTATGGACGGATACTCGGGGTATAACCAAATCCCCCTAGCAGTGGAGGACTAGGAACGAACATCATTCATCACCGAGCAAGGGTTGTTCTATTTTAAGGTCATGCCGTTCGGCTTGAGAAATGCCGGGGTCACTTACCAGAGACTCGTGACAAAGATGTTCGAAGGATTAATCGGGAAGATCGTGGAGGTATATATTGACGATTTACTGGTAAAAAACAAGAAAACAGGAGACCATCTGACAGACCTCAAGCAAACTTTTGATCGACTGAAGAGTTTTGAAATGAAGCTGAATCCGAAGAAGTGTATTTTCGCGGTCTCCTCTGGAAAATTCCTCGGGTACATTATTACCAGGAGAGGCATTGAGACCAACCCAGACCAGATCCGGGCGTTGGTAGAAATACCGAGCCCAACTAACCAAAAGCAGGTGCAGAAATTGACAGGGAGAATAGCTGCGCTAAACAGGTTTATCTCCAGGGTATCCGATCGATGTCGTCCGCTCTTCACGTTGTTTTAAAAGGAGAAGAATTTCACCTGGAGTGTGGAGTGCGAGGCAGCGTTCAGCGACCTAAAGAAGTATTTGGGGCAGCCACCGATCCTTAGCTCTCCGGAAGAAGGAGAGGAGTTGGGAATTTACCTGGCAACAAGTTCATCGTCAGTAAGCTCGGTTCTCTTTAAAGTTGATATGGGACGGGAATACCCTATCTACTACGTCAGCAAAATGTTGGGCCTATTGGAGGTGAGGTACACCAGGACGGAGAAGGTAGGATTGTCGCTCGTCTACTCAGCACACAAGCTCAGACCGTACTTCCTTTCACACCGTGTCCGAGTTGTGACGGACAGCCCATTGAAAGAGATAATGCACAGGTCCGAAAAGTCAAGGAGGATGGCGAGATGGGCTGTAATCCTCGGCGAGTATGACTTACAATTCGAGTCACGGACAGCATTAATGGGACAGGTATTGGCAGACTTCCTCGCTGATTTTCCGATTGAGGATCCGAACTGGGAAGAATTGGAGAACGAAGACGAAAGGACGGAAGAAGTGGAGTTGTGGGACAAACAGGCAGGCTGGAGAATTTTCGTCGATGGTTCATCGAATTACTCAGGCTCGGGGGTGGGAATAATACTTGTAACGCCAAGCAACGATAGACTGGAAAAGATAATCAAACTCGGGTATGGGGCGTCGAATAATGAAACTGAGTACGAGGCAGTCATCCACGGGCTGAGAATGGTGAGCGAGTTGAAAATCGACTGGGTAAAGCTCTGTACCGATTCCCAACTTATAGCAAACCAGTGCAATGGGAAATTTGAAACAAAGGATGAACGCATGGCGAAGTATCTAGTCTTAATAAAGCGGGAGATTAAGAAGTTCGACCAAGTGGAGATATGCCAGATCCCGAGGGATGAGAACAGGCATGCAGATTCGTTGGCTTACATTGCCTTAATGCTAGGGAAACGGAAGGACGGTCTTTACCGGTGGAATACCTGCCTAAAGCAAGCATCGAACACGAGGAAAGGGAATGCGCACAGGTTGAAAGAACCTCGGGATGGATAGAAGATTTCACGCAGTATTTACACTCAAAGGTTCTGCCAGCAAACAAGGGGGAAGCCTGAAAATTGCTTCGGTAGGTCGGCAAATATACTCTCGTTGGGGAGGAGCTGTATAGGATGTCCTTCGGGGGACCACTTCTCAAATGCCTTACTAAGGAAGAATCCGAGCTCATAATGGCGGAAATCCACGAGGGAATCTGCGACAATCATTCTGGAGGACGGTCGCTCGCCAATAAGGTTATCAATCAGGGATACTTTTGGCCCAAGATGCAGGAAGATTGTAAGAAGTACGTGAGGACCTGCGATCAATGCCAAAAACATGCCCCTATGCATCTACAGCCGGCCAGCGAACTCCATCCTATGAAATCACCCTGGCCGTTCTCGATATGGGGTATGGACATTGTTGGACCTCTACCTCGGGGAAAGGGAGGTAAGCTATTCATCCTAGTAGCTACAGACTATTTTACTAAATGGGTAGAAACTGTCCCCCTCGCACGGATTAGGGAAGATGAAGTTATCAAATTCACTTGAGAGCACATTATAACGCGCTTTGGAATCCCTTATGCGCTGATATTTGATAATGGAACGCAGTTCAAGGGCAACCGCATGCAATCGTACTTCAGGGAATACGAAATCCGATCACTACAATCGTCGCCAAGGTATCCACAAGAAAATGGCCAAGCTGAAGCATCCAACAAGACAATCATCGGGAACTTGAAGAAGAAGTTGGCGAAACATAACGGAAGATGGGTAGACGAGCTACACAGCGTCCTATAGGCATACCGGACCACGGTAAGAAGGGCAACAGGTTTCACCCCGTTCACACTAACTTATGGAACGGAAGCTGTTATTCCCACCGAGATACAGGTTCCTACTACGAGGACGCAAGTGGCCGAGACAGAGTTCAACGATGAAATGGTGGCTCGGAATTTGGATTGGTTGGATAAGACGCGGGAAATGGTCATAAAGAGATTTGCACGGTACCAACAGGTGTTGAAAAGGTCTTATGATCGGAAGGTACGTCACAGAGAGTTCAAAGTCGGCGATATGGTGTTACGAAAGGTATTTTCCAACACCAAGGAAGTCAATAGTGGAAAGCTCGGCTATAACTGGGAAGGACCATACATTGTGCGCAAAGTCGGGGAAACAGGCGTGTACTACTTGGAGACATCGGCAGGGGATGTAATTCAATCGCCATGGAATGTATTCAATTTAAAGAAATATTATCAATAAAGTCATCTTTGCGCTTATGCCTGCTACATAAGCTAAAGCCTTGGCCCCTTCACGAGGACCAAGCCCAACTGAGGAGTTGGACAAAGGGAAAGCCTCGGCCCCTTAACAGGAGCCGAGCCCAACTGAGGGGTTGGTCTGAAGGCAAAAGCCTTGGTCCCACCACGGGACCAAGCCCAACTGAGGAGTTGGACAAAGGGAAAGCCTCGGCCCCTTAACAGGAGCTGAGCCCAACTGAGGGATTAGTCTAAAGGCAAAAACCTTGGTCCCACCACGGGGACCAAGCCCAACTGAGGAGTTGGACAAAGGGAAAGCCTCGGCCCCTCCATAGGAGCCGAGCCCAACTAAGGGGTTGGTCTAAAGGTAAAAGCCTTGGTCCCACCACGGGGACCAAGCCCAACTGAGGAGTTGGACAAAGGGAAAGCCTCGGCCCCTCCATGGAAGCCGAGCCTAACTGAGAAGTTGGTCTGAAGGCAAAAGCCTTGGTCTTACCACGGGGACCAAGCCCAACTGAGGAATTGGACAAAGGGAAAGCCTCGGCCCCTCCATAGGAGCCGAGCCCAACTGAGGAGTTGGTCTGAAGGAAAAAGCCTTGGTCCCACCAAGGGGACCAAGCCCAACTATGAAGTTGGACTAAGGGGAAGCCTCGGTTCCTCAATAGGAGCCGAGCAAAACTGAGGAGTTAGATAAATGTGATGACAAAAGTAATCATTCCAAGGGTGTATTAAAAGTAAGTAAGAGAAAGCGCATCGCACAAGAATTGACACAAAAACTTAATTCCATTAATATCGAGAGAAGGTTTACATATGGGATTACAAAAACTTAATTCCATTTATGCGTCCGCTTCGGTCACGGCCTCGGCTTTATCGGGGGCTTGATCCTCAGAAGGAGCAGCTGGATCTTCGACGGGTGGCTCGGGGGTAGCGACGGTTACTACTTCGGGAATCGCCTCCGGCTTCTTTGCAGCAGCCTCGACTCTCCTCAGCTTTGCTTTCAGCTTGTTGTAAGCCGCCTCCCAAGCTTCCTTCGAGGAATCCAGCTGGGCTTAGAGGGAGTTAAGTTGGTCTTGAAGAGCCCTGTCTTGCTCCGCCTCCTTCGCCTTGACTAACTCCTCCAATGATGAAATTTTTCCCTCTGCCAGAGCTAGGCGGTCTTTATTTTGTTCCAGCTCGGATAGTGCGCTATCCAAGCTTTTTTGGAGTTTTTGGGAGCTGGCCGCAGCCATATCCCTCTCAGCCTGGAGCTGAAGAATGCGACCCTCCGCGGATTTGAGGTCTTGCACGGAGGTATCGCTAGCCTCAATGAGTTTAGCCACGGCATGCTAGGCCTGGAAGGAAGAAAGGGAAAAGCATTAGAAGGGTACAAACGCAGAAAAATAGTATCAAGTCATGAAGAAAATGAGAAGTAAGGGACTTACCATAGCTAAAGCTCGGAACGCTTCATTGGAAAATTTTGTCGAATCGCCGACAAAACTACGGCGTAATTTCTCCACATCCCGCGGAAGCGCGGACGCGTCGAAAATCGCCCTAGCTACGGACGGGTCGGATAAGGTCGAGTCCCTATCCGACACCGGCCTTCCCCTGACAGATGGCTGCACCATCCAGGGGGTAGGAAGGGGCAGATTTCCCCTTCTAGTCGAACCAGCCGAGGATGCGTGTGAAGGCTCGGCTGGTTGGCCTGCTTCGTCGACAGTAGGAGGAGGGGGCAGCTGCAGCACTGGCGCTGGCGTTGGGGCTCTAGAAAGATGAGGCCCCCTTCTCAGCCTCTTGAGAAGAGGCTGGTGTTCTTCTTCTTCTTTTTCTTCTTCTTCGATAGCGGAGCCCCCCACCCTTGGGGCCCCAGTAGTTGGGGTGGGCGCAACTTCCGTGACTTTGTCCTCGGAGTCGGAGCCCAGGACTGGGGGAGGGCGCTTGGACTGAAGCGCCATGGTTGAAGGACGGAGTGGTGGAAGTAGAAGCTCGACAACGTAACTGAAGAGGTCGGGGTTCGATAACTAGTGCGTTATCACCACCGACTCCCCAGGGAATTTGTCCTTGGTAGGACCTGCGGACACAGCAGAGAGAAGTTAGCTCCAAGGGATTAGTAGATACAGGCTATAAAAAGCTAAATAATGAGAATAAAACGAGACTCACCATGAGGGTTGAAGAAATGGTGCGTCAAGGGAGGGAGCTTGTCCCCGGGAGCGCTTTCCCACTGCCCGGACAGTTGGATAGGAAATAAAAACCATTCCTTATTCGAGTCGGGATGCTCGATCAAGGACGGCTTCCCTCTCCTCTTGGAAACGTAGAAGAAGCCCGGCCTACTCGGGCATTTTTCGAAGGCCTGAATGAGACGGAAGAAGTTCCCACTCATCTGGCCGGGAGCCCTCTTGAAGAAGTTCAGAACCTCTCGAGTTAGCCTGCTAAGGGGAACTCGGAGGCCAGCCTTCAATTGCCCTTAGTATACCACAGAGGTACCTGGGGAGCATTCGCGCTGAACAAAGGTCTCGTCCACATAGGACAGACCCACGCCGCTAGGGACACCCAAGGTATCCCGGACGGTGTCCAGTGGAGGGCGAACGGGGGAATAGGACTTCCCCCTGGCCATTTAGAAGAGAGAAGGTGAAAAGGAAGGGGCAGAGGAGAGAGGAGGGACCTTGACCAGGTTACTTTTACGCTGTGTCCTCTTAAAAGAAAAGCTAGAGGTTCCTGGTCGCTGGGCAACGATCGGCGGAATGGCACAGCGGTGGCGCAGCGGAGGCACGATCAGGAATGTGCGTGAAGACAAAAGGGCTGCGAAGGAACGATTGGGCAAAGTAACGGCAAGGGAGATCAAAGTGGAGTTGGGAATTAGAAGTGAGGGATATTTATAGACGAGAAGGGCCTCGAGATGTACACTTGGGATCAACGGACGGGGTTTCTCAGATCAATAATGATGAAGCATTAAACGTTGAGAAATCCAATATGACCGTTCGCCCCCTTTTTCACGCGGACCGAGCCATTCTCCGGGCGCCACGTGTACTTTATGCAATAATTGCGCCGTTTAAACCAGCAGACAAGACGCGCATTACGATAACAGCCCAACGGATCGCCGCCCTCGAAAAATGAAAAGGCTAGATGACGATTCGCCATAACGAAATCATTAATCCCAACTAAGAGCCCATGAGAGGCTGCCATGTGTCAACTTCCCAGTTTAATATTCTCGAGCACCCGAGCAATCCGCCCGAATCCTCGAGAGGGGGTATTGTGGGGGAAATTCTGAATCAAGGACACGTGGCGAAAATTTGAACTCGGACTTATCTCCAAAGCTCGGATGGGCTGATATGTAAGCCTGGCAGATTGAATTCCTCGGGTGCAAATGGATGATTGAGCTCGAACTCGAGTCACCGATAGGTTAGGTAGTACGGGTAATGGCGGCATAGGTCGGTTGTACGGATCTGACATATGCAACAGTTGATTGACAGTATTAACAACTCACGTCATCCCAGAAGTGGTAGGGCAGTTACAACAACTCCTGCAGCTGACATGTCAGGGAGTGAGCTAACTGCCCTAGGTCACCTCAAAGGATGGCGCAGAAATCAAACCAGATCAATACCTATAAAAGGAAGGGAGCTATGGGTAAAAGAGGTTCGATTTCTTCTTCTCTAAAACAACCAAATTACATCGATCAATTTGTCTAACTTGATCGTCGGAGTAGGCTGATTTGCAGGTCCGCCCGAGCTAAGAGAGAAGGAAAGTGTGGAGCAATTTCTTGCATCTACAGACCCCTTTTTTCTATCACCAAGATGCATTTTGAGAACATGTGGAGGCAAGAGTGTTAGTCTTATGTTTTGCAAGGCAAGCAAAGATTAGTATTAAAAAGATGGGTAGTTAGAAACAACCCCAGTAAAATTGGTGATGTTAGGTTTATCTTCTTGCAAAATGCAAAGATAGGTTTACCACCCTTGACTGTAAGTCAAGGTTGCCTTCTCGTGATGATTTCATTTAAGAGTGAAATTTTGATTTAATAATTTAAGTATTTGAAAAGCATTTTGAAAGAAAAAAAAATAATTCAAAATTTCACCCTTAAATCATCAACAACATGCAATGTTGAGTTACAATCAAAAGGATTAAGCCTAATCTTGCATTTTGCAAAGGATAAACCTAATATCACCAATTTTATAAGAGGGCTGTTTCTAAAATAAATCATAAAATGATGGTGACCCCCCAAGATTATACAAATCGAGTCAAAGGGAGGTTCAGTTGATCATCAACAGCACTCCTTCCACTTCCTAGCATAGTTTTAAAAATTATCTAGAGGCTCAAGTAACTCCCTCGTGGGATTTTATAATGTGGATCCTCTTTTGCGTTCTCAACTGATATGACTTGTCCTATGTTTTGAAATTAACAACCTTGTCATGAGTAAATCTTCTTGAGTCTAGTGGATTTTTGTATATTTTAATAAAATAATTAATATTTGGGTGATTTAGATATGCCCCCATCTTTTGATTAATATTAAACATACCTCCTTATGTTTTCAAATTGAGGACATATCCCCCTTGACTTAAGTCTTTCATGAGAGACTAATTGAAATGATATCAAAGCCCTCATCTACAACATCTTATCCTTCTATTCCAAAACCAATCATTGTAAAGTAAAATTTTCAGCCTTGAGATTCTGTCTTCAACATTCATCTTAAGAATGAGATAGGATTTTCAAAATGCAAGATGGATTTTTGGGTCAGAAATTAAGGGTTTTTACAAGACATTGAAAATGATGGGTTCAAGCTAAATATCCTCATCATCAACATCTTGATTTTATCCTAAAAACAAGTCATCTTCAAACTTAGGGTAAGGTACCTCTACCTTCAATTTCAGCCTTGAGATTCTATCGACTTTAATATTCAAATCTCAAAAACAATGTAGGATTTTCAGACAAATACAAATGAAGTTTTGGATAGAAAAAACAAAGGTTTTAAAAAACATTGAAGATAATGGGTTTAAGATGAGATTGAATAGGTTAAAAATAGCTTACCTTAAGATTAGACGCTTGAAGATGAAATATTTTTAAGGTCAAATCTTCAAACTTGAGAATACATCTACTTCAAATTAAAATGTCAAGAATGAGAGGATTTTCAGGAGAATGAAGGGTTTTTAGGTAGAAAAATTGAAGGCTCTCTATGACATTAAAGATGACAGATTTTCTATTGGAAAAAATCAAGGGGATTTACCTAGTAGTTGGAGAAATTGGAGAAAGGGGGCATTTTGATCAGTTTATATTAGTCCCTTTTGATAAAACTTATGTCAAGGGGGCATGTCATCAGTTTAAAAACATATGGGGTATCTCTAAATATTGACCAAAAGGTGCGGGGCATGTCCATGGTTTCAAAACTCGTCCGGGATTGAGACGTATCTTCCGAGTCATCTCGGTATCGCACATCAACGAGACGAACGAATAAATTAATGTATCAAACGAGATTTAAAACCCACGTTCATTTTTCTCATTATTGAAGGAGACGTCTCAAACGTATCGGAAAACTTGTCCAAGACGACTCAATATCATTCATGGATAAAACGAGTTTTAAAACCATGGGCATGTCTAAACCATCCTTAGTTTTTTATTTTATAAAAAAAGATTATAATTACTCAAAAATATAATTAAACTCACCACAATAGGAGAATTGGAGTTATAAAACTTGATAAGAGCCGTAAACTGAGGATGTTTGGGTGCGGAACAGCCGGACTTTTCACCTTGTATAACCTCAGAAGTAGTATTAATTGAACCTATAAGCCAAATTAATTACATAAATCACCATTAACAACATCATTTTGCATTCATGCCTATGATCAAGACTTTGGGTTTGTAAGAGAGAGAATGATTTCCATGGAAAAATGAATTGTGTGAAAAAAAAAAAAATCCCGCTATTTGAGTACACCTAGGAAAATGTCGAAGGATCTTGTTAACATGTGCCCTAAGTGAAATAAATACACTTTGAAAATTGGACTTTATACTGAAAATGCCCTTAAAAAAATTTCTTTTTACTAAAATACCTTTGTGTTTCAATTTCCAAAGTGTATTTATCGCAAAAAAATTTGAAATAACCCCATAAGTGATATTGTTATAAAATCACACCGTAATATATATATAAATCATAAGTGATTTTGTTATAAAATCACAGCCCTGAAATGATATTAAGAGGTTAGAAAATCATTTTGTTTTGCTAGGAAAAAGAATTCAAGGGAAAGTGCGTAATCACATGCCAGAAAATTACATTTTTCAACAGAAATCATTTTCCCGCTAATTTCCCTTTGAAAGACTTTGAATATTAGCGAAATACATAGAGAACTTACCCCGTAATTTCTTCTTTGCGTGTTTCTTGCTTACTTGTTCTTCTTTTACGTCCTTCTGATCCTTCCCTTCTAAATACAACGGTGGATATTCTCTCTCACATGCAGTATCATCAAACACAATGACATTGAACACCATTCCACCTTCATGTCTAAATACAAGTAAATCCCCTACATGTAGATCATGATCTCTGAAAAAATCATTCCATCCCTCTTGAAATCGAAACCCATTCACCTTCACACGCCATGCTTTCCCACTACTTCTATTACTCTTCAAGATTGCTTCTTCGCAGTTCTCTACATCTAAGTACTTAAGGAATCCATCGGGTATCGACTGCAAGAAAACATATTTAGTTTTACTTGGTTCGTTTTCAAATCCATATAGACATAATTTTTTTTCTTGAGAATCTCTATGATCTCAACGGTCGGATTGATCGAGAGTCTCAGCGGAGGGTTGAGGGTAGAGTTTTTCAATGTACATATTCTCCCATAAAGTTGAAGCAACTCCCTCAAATCTTAGGTTTTTCAACTTAATTGGTTATAAATTTTCTATCACAACCATGGTTTTAAAACTCGTTTTGATGTCTAGTCCATGAATGAGACCGAGTCGTCTCGGATGAGATATCTGATTTATTTGACTCATCTCAAACGAGATTTAAAAAAAAAGAAAAAAGAAAACCTTAGAATTAGAATAAACCATGTCTTTGAGACGACTTGACAACTCATCTCGTTGTCTCGGCCAAGATTTAAAACCATGATCACAACTATTATTTTTACATGACAGAAGAACTATCTCTTATTTGCAATCTTATAAATTATAACGACAATAATAAAAGCCAAGGTTTCGGAAATTAGCGGATACCAAACTCTCAAATTTAAAACTAAGGGCTTTGTTTAGGTGTGCTCTTAGGCACGTTAAAGAGCAATAAATGCACCTTGGGATTAAGAATCTGAGGGTATTTTGGTAAAAATAATAATATTTAAGAGTATTTTTAGTACAAAATCCAATTTCCAAAGTGTATTTATTGCACGTTAATGTGTGCCCCTAGGGTACATGTTAACAAGACTCCAAAATTAAAATACAATAATGAAAAATAATTTTAATCTTTTTTCAAAATTCATAGAATTTTGCCTCTGCATCATTGAGGCACGGGATCATGTTTTTTTCTCATATGTCAATAACCTTTAGTAAAATTTGAAATCTTAATAAGTTAGCAAGGTAAACCTTAGTCTTTTAAAATAGTACAAAATAAAAGAGTAAGCCTAATCTTACTAAAATCTATTTGGGGTAATTGAGCTGACCTGTGGCATTCAAAACCTGATCCGATGTCACAAGGATGTACAAGACATAATTTCAAGAATTTTGAAAGAAAAATTTAAAAAAACAAAAGTAATTTCTTATTGTTAAATTTTAATTTTAACTTGGGAGCTTGGTGGAAGCTAGTAACCATCCGTTTTCAAAACCTTTGATCAAACCTAAGAAAAAAAGAGTCGCAATCGAGAACAGTGTCACGTTGCTATAAAAATGTTAGGCACATTTTTGTTGGAATTCAAACACCTTGGCTGGATGAACGGCTAGATTAGGAGCATGAGGTATTTAAACACCAACTAAAATGTGCCACGTAAACACCTCTCCTATTTTATAGGAGCAGGACACTGTATTGGATCGTTGGAAAAAAATTACTTTTTTTAAATATAAATTTGCAGAGCTATGGTGTTGAATTGCCAATTTGGTGATCCATTTAAGATCTAAGACCCTTAATAAGATTTGAAATCTTACAAGTAGGAGAACTGTTTCCAATAAAATAATAAAGAAAAGACTGACTCCATATCAGGCGAGCAAAAGCTGTTCAACAGTTTAATATTATATTTTGTGAAATTTCTTTTGACCACCAAACCAGCTGTCTTTTCCAAACAAAACTCAAAACTTGAAGATGAACATTCTCTAAAAGAAGAGGTTAAAAAATAAAATAACCAAAATATTCCCATCTTATAAAGGAAAATAACCAAAATTAATCACGAGTCCAATCAAGTGATTCGACCTTGGTTACCGAGTCTATCAGTTGCAACACTCATCTCGAAATACCAACAAGTTGAGTCGATCCATCAAGTTTCTACTCAAACTGAAGAAGTCTAAAACTATCATTTAAAACCAAGATGAAACAATGCGAGAGAGTGAGAGAGAGACTCACAAGTTGTGAAGAGGATGATGAACCAGAACCAGGGAGTATGGGCTTAAAGAAATGGGGTTTGGTAGGTTGAAATTTTGTCTTCGACATTTGTTGTTGCCTTGTGGAAGAATGTTCTCCCCAGCTTACCTTTTAAAGTCAACCTTTCTAACGCTCTATTCCCCATATAGGCCAGTACCGCTCGAGAGTAAATATGCCTCCTCCCAACCACCTCTCCAGTATTCTCTCTCTCTCTCTCTCTCCGCTCGAGAGTAAATATGCCTCCTCCCAACCACCTCTCCAGTATTCTCTCTCTCTCTCTCTCTCCGCTCGAGAGTAAATATGCCTCCTCCCAACCACCTCTCCAGTATTCTCTCTCTCTCTCTGTCTCAAAGGGAAACTGCCTATCATCCTTGTATGCAAATCAATAATGACACGTATCAGATTTTTGGGGCTGTTATATATAAGAAAGGCAATGGATGTGGTCAGGCGGGATTGAAGAATGGTATTTGAAAATTTTACCCAATTTGAATCAGGCCCATTTAATAATCTTGTCAAAAGCTTTGCCTGTTTAATAAACAGTTAACACAATACAATCCCTGTAATACATTTAATAAAGAATAATGATGAATGCACGTGGTCTTGATATGCGGTTGAGTACGCAGCTGATGTACACGTACCCAACCGCATGCATTCATCACAACTCTTTAATATATAGGTTCAGTTGTGTCGTGTTCAAATTTAAACGCATAATCAAGGTTTAAAATCTTGTTCTGATCCAGGTACCGAAACATTCAATATAATAAATTAACCTTTCACAATAGAATATGGTCAAGGGGCATGTCTTGAGTTTGAGAATATAGTGTGAAAAACTCAAATAATAAAGAGAAAAAAAAAATTGCACAAAATACAAGAATTTATGTTGTTCGACAGTGTACCTACGTCAACCATTATTTAAAATCTCATCCGAGATTGAAACGACTCGTCCAATACGTCTCGGTATTGTCCACCAACCAGACCGATAAACTAGTCAAACGATCAGACAAGATTTAAAATCATAGTTCATTTGTCTCATTGGTGAACGAGACGACTCAAACGTATTGGAAAACATGTCTAAGACGACTTGATCTTGTTCATGGACGAGACAAGACGTCAAAACGAGTTTTAAAACCATGACGTCTGCGGATCGGAACCAAAACAATCACTATTTTCTCTTATGTTTTATAACCTTAGAGATCTCTATTTATAAATTAGGTGTTGCTAAAACGTATTAATCTCCCAAAAATAATACCTCCTAAAATAGAAAATCTTAAAAAAATATTGCACAATTACTCTTTTCATAGCCTTAAAATATAGTTTGACCCTCGAAAGGGCACTGCTTCTTGCACCCCCACAACTCTACGTAGCGCCAATAGAATACAAGACATCTCATATATAACACACATGGTATTTCAAATATGTATCAAAATATGGAGTTTGGTTTTTTATCTAAATACCCATGTCTTCTAAAGAAGACCAAGGTCTAGAGGCCTGCCATTCATGAAAATAGTTGCCCAACCATTGTTTTTTTTTTTTTTCCAAAAAAGAATAAGGAAAAAGAAATTACCTCGAAATTGAACCATCCAGCGTAACTCCGATGACCTAGCCCTAGTTTACTTCTCTACCCCATCCCCTCCCTCTGCCTCTTTTCCTTCTTTCCTTCCTTCCTTTTTCTTCTCTCTACCTTTTCTTTCTTCTCTAGTTTCGTAGAGAAATCACTAAAACTTTTGATATTTTCAATTTCATGCTTTTTTAATTTTGTGATGTGGAAAAACCAAAACATTTTGTATAAATGATATTTTGACCCAGGCACATAAACAGTGAATATGCCATAATTATAAAGTGAAAACCTCTAAAAATGAGTATATGTTTTAAATCCTATTAAATAGTTATGTATATTTCAGATATCTCCTATGTTTCATGATTTAAATGGGTTATATGTTAATCAGGTTGTGCATGAGTCAACATGACACATTAATGACATGATAATTTAATAGGTCAAAACAGACTGATGATCCTAATGTAAATACTATGTTTCGTTTAATAACCAGGAAGGATCAACACAATTATGTCCCAATTAAGAATTGCCACCCCTAGTTACGTGTTGATTTTGACCACATTTTGGTAGGTTTGTTGATTGGGTTGGTTAGTTAACTGGGTCCAACCACTCAAAAAAACAAGGGCTAGAGATTTGATCATGTCCACAAAGAAGGTGTGGGGACCAAATACCATATCCCTTGGATCCTTGAGAGTGGTGATAATGAACATCAGGATCAATCTTCACTTCAATTTAAATCATAGATTGTGAGGTTGTGATTTCACTCTAATGATCAAGCCACTTCGTAATGAGGAGAAAGGCGCCCACATAATCTGAATGGTAAATCAACTAAATCACAATCCTCCACAACCAACACCATGTTTCTTAGCATACACAAAGACAACAAAATAAAGAGATGATCAGCATAAGGCAAATCATTGTGATAAAAATATAAATAAATACCAGAATGGATATATAACCCTTTAGATAAATATTTAAAAAACTTTGTTAGGCTAGTAATGTCTGACATAACCCCCTAATTTATAACGAGATAGGATTTTTGGAATAAGGATAATAAAGGATTTCCAGGTTGAAAAATAAGGAATTCAGTTTCCACGATACATTGAAGACCATGGACTTATCGAATTTGAATGAGTTACAAATAATTTATACCAAAGGTTAAAGAAGGGTATTTAGGTAATCTTAAGTTAGTCTCTAGTACAAAACCCATATCAATGAACATGTCATAAGTCTGAAAACAAAAGGGTATCTCTAAATCACAGTAAAAGAAAAACACTAGCCTCATAGTAAATCACATGAAATGCATCTCATCAATATGAAAGTAAATCTAATGACATGTCTCCACAAATCCCAACCAATAACATTTAGATACATAATTTCCCACTCAAATTAATTAGGATTGACTAATATCTTAAGAACTTTCTATTCACATCCAACGGCTTTGGCTAGGAAGTATGGTTTTAAATCTCGTCCGAGATCGAGACAATTCGTTTGATACGTCTCAATATCATCCATCAATGAGACAGATAAACAAGTCAAACGTATCGGATGGGATTTAAAATCCTGGTTCATTTTTCTCATTGTTGAATGAGACGACTCAAACATATAAGAAAACGCATCCAAGATGACTTGATCTCGTTCATGAACAAGACGAGACATCAAAACGACTTTTAGAACCATGATAGGAACAGAAATAAAATTTATATAGGAAATGCCTATGTATATCTAGTGGCGGAGCCAGGATTTTGCCCATCTGAGAGCAAGAAAGAGTATAAAATATTTGAGGGGACAAATGAGAGTTAAAAAAATTGTAGGGACAATAACAACAGATTTTTTTATCCACTGTTGTTATCTATGCAATAACTCATGAATTCTTAAGACTAGGAAAAGTCTTGTGGAGGTTGTAGAAGCCCATGGGCCTACCTCATCCTTACAAATCTGATTGGATTGCCCTTAGTTTATATATAGCCTAAGGTTATAATACTCAGGCAATGTGGGACTATCGTTTACGCTCCCCCATGTAATTTGTCTCATACATCTTGTGATTTTCTACTCTAATACCATGTAAAACCCCAAGGGCCTAACTCATCCTCACAAAACCAACTTGTAAGGTGAGGATTACCTTAGATTTATATACAGTCCAAGGTCATGATACCTAGGCGACGTGGTACTTTCTTACAAGGGCATGATAATTGCATAAATTGATGATATTTACTCCTAATTTATGATAATTAATTAATATTAATTTGATTAATATGACCTAATTAATTGAATTTTTATTATTGTAGGTGTTGAGGTTCAAAATATAAGAAAAATGTTAAAAATTGATTTTTTTGTGAATAAAATATGTAAGTGGGGAAGTAATTATGAGACAAGTTAAAGGAAGGGATAAAAAGTAAAAATAATTTTTTTTTAAAAAAATTGGAAATATCTAGATATTCTCTTACGTAAAGATAACAAATCATTTCCTATTTCTAGAAATTCTTAAGAAAATCTTATAAAATTTTCTCGTATCTTTCTTATTTCTATTTCTCTATCTTTCCTCCACATGTTAAATTCTCTTTCCTCCTGCATCTCTTAACTTCTATTTTAATTTATTTCTATTATTTTTTCATTTCCTTACCATTATTTATTTCTCTAAATTTTTCATTATTTTCATTTTCTCCAATTTTCATCTCTAATATCTCGTCCTCTTTAATTTATTTATTTTATTTTTTTATTCAATAATTTTGATGGACTCGTCTATAGAAATTGTTGGCTAAAATCCTATCTAGGATTAGTGATGAAATTCAAAAATTGTAATTTTATTTCGATCAATATTGATGGATTAATATGTTTATATTATTTTTGGATTGATTTAATGTATTTAAATTATTTTTTATTAATTCTATATCTATAAATTCTTTTTGAGTTTTTGTATACAATCGTTATATTTAAAGTTTGAAAATTTTTCTTAATTCATTGTAAATAATTGAAAGCGCCCTCGATCCGCAAGTTACGGATTCACTTTTTTAGTATTTAGGAGTCACCACCTAGTTTTACAATTTAGGAATCAAAACATGACTCAAAATCGATAAATAACATTAATCTACGAAAATGAAATTATGGGTCCGGGGATCACGTTACGGGATTGGAAGGTGTTAGGCACCAATCCCACCCAGCAAATGTCGATATCTATTTTTCCCAAAAATTATATTGCTAAAAAAAATAACCTAAACAATAAAATAAATAAATAAATATTTACCTGGGTGATTGTGACGGTCGATTCCCTCAGTACTGGCAAAGTACGTTCCTCGTATGAGTATTCCTGCTTTTATCTCCATCATTGGATCAGCTTTCGATCTTCGAGATGAGATATTCCCCTCTTATATCTGAGTATTTGTCGGATGTTCTAGGTCTTTAGAGGGTTTATAAATGTTTTTTATGGATTTTTGAGTGTTAAATAAGGATTTAGGACTTCAGATTTAGGATTTTGGAAAGGCTAGGAGAATTTTTTGTCTCTCTTTCCTAAGATTTTTCTTGACCTGCGAGATTCGATTGTAGAGGCTCTTATTTATAGAATTTTTTTGAAGTTTTTCAACTTGACTAAGTCTCTTTAAGATAAAGTTAATTAGTGTTTTTATTCTTACGTACAATGAAAGAATATTTTTTAATTTTTTTGGAGAACCCCCCTGATTATATTTTAATTCTTTGGGACCCTAAATGGAGGGGCCTTCTAATAAATATCAGGTGGGCCCCACTTAAATAAGTGGGCCACCACTTAAAATTTGGCCTGTGGGCTTAATTAATTGATTTTATTTATTTAAAATTTTAAATTCAATTTATTAAGGTTTCACTTTACATTCATTAATATTTTAATTATTAATTTCAAAATTTTAAAATTTTAAAGTTGAAAAATTATCGTTTTGCCCTCAAAGAGGGCTTTTTTGTTTTGAAGTCATTTTTCAATATTTTGAGATATTTTAAAATTAGTTTTTCATAAGGAATTCAATGAGAGTATCAGTTTGTGTCATTTATGGGTTTTTGGCATGAAATGGTCGCGGACCCTATGAGGGGTATTTTCATAATTTTGTCAAATTTGGTGAAAATTAGCGAAACAGTTTATATGGTTTTAATTTACTATTTTATGTGTTCGCAAGGATTTTTTAAACATAACGTAGGCTTTAGGGAGGTTTTGATATTAGGGGTATTTTGATAATTTGATCATTTTTAAGTAATTTTTCACGTAAAACTTTTTTTTTGTCTCACAATGATGATTTCTAAGTTTTTGGGTCATATTTTCCTAACGTAATGTGATTTCTAAAGTTTTACTTACTTGAAATACCTTAATCGAATTTCTGAAACATATCTAATAACAAATAAAAAATATTAAAATATTCATCCATCATTGGGAACCGTTACAATCGGATTGACGAGTTGATTAATCAGGCGAGTGCGAAAATGGAGTGTTTACAATGATTGTTATATTGATTGCTTAAAAAATCCTTGTAATATGTGAATGTACAACACGTGACAATCTTATATTTTTCAAAATATTTTAGAAAATAGTTTCAAATTTAATTGTTATATCATCCAGTTAAGGAGAATCTTTATTCGAACTTAATCGGAAAAAAAGATTAAATGAATAAATTGTGATTTTTGAGTGGATCCTCAATGTCTTAATTTTTTTTAATTTTATTTTAAATCATTTAATTTTTACTCCATATAAAGGTGGGAAAATTCATCTTTTTCATAGTTTAAGCCACTTCTTCTTTCACCTCATCTAAGTTTTATTTCAATTTTTATATAATCCCTGTTGATCGACCTCGAACTCTCAAGATTTTATTATTTTGCTACAACCCTACATTTGGGGTATTTTACCTACACTATTTCAATTGTAGTATAATTGTTACCACTGTTAATCCACCCATGGGTATATCCTCAATCATGGATCAAAGAAAATAAGAAAGGAACTCATTCAATTAACTAAGTTGGTAATATACGGTTAATAAAAAAACGTACAAGATGTTACTCGTATCACTTCCAAGGAAAGTGCTCCTATGGAAGCACTTTTCTCTGTATCACTTCCAAAGATTTGCAGTCGGTTGTTTGGTGATATTAAATTAATATCATAAACACAGTCTAGAAGTACTAAAAATCATCAACTAAAAAGAGTTCAACAAACACCAAAATTAACAACTAGAAGCCCTTTTGAATACGAGAAGCTGACAACCTTATCAGCCAGGGGACCCAAATCTTAAGATAGAACAAATTAAAAACCTATAATTCTCTTTAAAAAGGTCCAAATGTTCACAAAATTTAAAACTTTTGTCATTGCTTTCTACATGGCAAAATACATAAGTCTTACACAATAAAAGAAAGTAGTTTCATGTTGTATTTAAGCGGGAGATAGTAACCTCCATTACAGGTTTCAACCCTGCTGATATGAGCTTGAAAGTGCAACTATCTCCCTTTTTTAGGGCATTTGCATCTGAAAAATCACGCCAACCACATCCAATGCAAGCTTGACCAGCACTATTGTCCCTCAAAATCACCTCCCAAGACCGACCTTCATGATCTATAAGGGACATTATGCGTCGTCCTCCTATGAGACCATTGGAACTCGAGAATTTTCTCGGGAAGTACTGTATCCACACAACATTACCATTATATCAAGCAAACACTAATGCCTTCTTGTACTCAATTTAAATTTGTGAAATTATCAAAGCCTACTTTGATAGAGAGATTCTATTACCATACCAACTTGTGCTAACACCACCCCAATTAATATGTAAATCACCTAAGAATTAGAGCACATTTTGGAGTCCCATTAGTAAAAGTTTGTGCGGCAATATAAGCTCTCATTAGCTTAGCACCATTTTTTGTTAACGAATCTCGATTTGATGTTAAACCATGTGTCTAAAATTATATAAATAAAACGCACAAATTAAAACTTCGCCATTCCAACCCACTAGAAATTTAACTCACCATGAAAGCTCTACTGCTGTTACGGATACTTGACGTGAACTGAGGAGTAGCAATTGAACCTACAAAACACATTAATGACATAAATTATCAACAACAACATTCTCATGCATCCAAGGCATAATCTAAACTTCAAAATGACTTTCAACTAGGGCTATAGCTTTCAATGGGCCAAGCTTGGCCCAGCCCATTCTGGAACATTTGGGCTAAGTTTATGGCACAACGAGGCCCAGTCCATTGATAGTCCTAAAGAAAAATCAATTAAAGAAGAGAGTTTCTATTGCCACACCAACTACTACTAAGAGCAGACAAAGATTTGTAATAATTCTTTCTTGTTTGTTATCATATGGATTACGGTGCTATTAGTAAAAGTTAGTCTCTAGCAATAGAATCTCTCTTAAAGAAATACCTACCAAACTTACATCCAAAACTCTTCATAGGTTGCTTCTTGTCTACTAGTTCTTCTTTCTGATCACTCCCTTTGAAATCCAACGGTGGATATACTCTCTCACATGCAGTAGCATCAAACACCATGACATTGAACACCATTCCACCTTCGTAACCAAACACAAGTAAATCCATTTCATGTAGATCATGATCTTTGAAGAAATCATTCCACCCCTCTTCAAATCGAAATTTATTCATCTTCACACGCCATGATTTTCCATTAGTGCTTCTATTACTCTTCAAGATCACTTCTCCATTACACTTCTCTCCATCTAAGTACTTCAGAAATCCCTTGGGGATTGACTGCAATAAAACATTGTTGCGTTTTCTTAGTTGATTTTCAAGCCCAAATGAAAAAAAAAAAAAAAAAAAGTAAAAAATAAATAAACAATGGAGACAGAGACTCACAAGTTGTAAGGTGGAATGAGAAAGTATGGGCTTAAAGAAGTGTCGTTGGATTCTTGTTGATGTCTTCTCCATCCCTTCTTCTTTCTCTCCAGAGGTGAAGAGCTAGCTAGCGCTTCAGATTCATGAAGACTACTTAACATTCTCTCTCTCTCTCTCTCTCATGACAGTGTGACACTGACATCACTGGTTCACGGCCAATGACATTGGGTTTCTTTCTCTTATGAGTTATGAGACATTGATCATAAATTCACGGCCAATGGCATTGGGTTTCTTTCTCTTATGAGTTATGAGACATTGACCATAATAAATTCACGCCAATGCATTGGTTCTCCTTCCGTACGATGGCTTGTAAGATGAGTATGACAAGCCTTACTAAATAAGGATTTCACTCTCTTTGGGCTCACTTCATGATCCGATTCTTCTGGGTTATAGAGGCCAAAATTCTATAGGCGAACAAAATCAAGAGAGAGAGAGAGAGATGGTCAACATGGAAGTAGGTTCTCCCTAGCAGATCTCTTAACAATATTCTCGACGCGTTTGCCATGGATCCATACCTAGATCTCAATCTAGATCGAACTCTAACGGAGTTTTAAATGGCGGATATGTTGGTATCGTTTCAGATTTAGAAAGAGCTTCAATGGAAATCTTAAATTCCAACCATGTAGAGAGAATGGGAGAGAGAGAGAGAGAGAGAGAGAGAGAGAGAGAGAGAGAGAGAGAGAGAGAGAGAGAGGAGAGAAATTAGGTGGGAGAGGGAGTGATTGTTTGCTCACAACGCTGTAAGCAAAATTTGCTCACAAAGCACCACTGGTTTGACATGTGACGCTGATGACGTAATAATAAGAAGGAAATTTCTTTTTACTGCCCACACATCCACTGCGCAGAAATCTTTATTTTTAGATTTCAAATCTTAAAAACTACCGTGGGACTCACATGGATTATGATATTGGCAATCAACACCACAACCTTTTAGATTTCATGAAAACCTTCGTGATAAAAAAATGATGAAAAAAAAAAAAAATGGAACTTGATCAATAGTGTTGAAAATGGACAGCTATCAAATACCCAAATTTAAAATTAAAATAAATTTGAAAAAAAAACTATTTAATTTTTTCTTTTTATAAATTCATAGAATTTCATCCTCTACAACAATTTTATATTGCATCATGTTTTTGAATGCCACAAGATGATCTTATTAGGAAATTTGACTTTTTACCATGGGCAAGAGAGAGAAATTTCTTTCTTATTATTTATGTCATCAATGCCACATGTCACAATGGTGTTGGTCTGTGAGCAAACAATCACTTGGTGGGAGAAGTTGAGGATGATGAGGGGGGGAAAAAAGTAGAAGAATTGTGATAATCTGACCACCCCACGTGGCATATTCAATCGACTCTCTTGATGTGATAAGTTTGGGGATTGTAGACCTGTACACCTCAAGATATAAAATTGCACTTCCCCATAAAATATATATCCTGAGAGAACCGTGAATCCCAACCCATAAAGATCTCTGGCATACTCAATCGACTCTCAGACCTGGACAAGTTCAAGAATCGTAGATCTATATGTCTCAAGATACACTTTTTTATGGGGAAGTGTAATCGTGTATCCCGTGGCGTACAAATCTACAATTCCCGAACTTGTCACGTCATGGAGTCAATTGAGTATGCCACCTAGCACGTCATATTATCACGATTCAAAACATAATGGTTTTTATAATTTCTTCGGATTAAATTAGGATTGATCCAAAACCAACAGGATCTACTATTTTTAATCCGATCTAAAAATCCTAATTTTAGATTCGAACCCAATTTTTTCGAATTGAATTGGACCAGATAGCGGATAAAATTGGATCATTGTTAGTGCTACACTAAGGGTGGCAATGGTTTTGTGATCGTATCGTGTTAAGGTAAGGGTATCATAAAAATTTACCAAACCTGAATCCAACTCATTTAATAATCGTGTCAAAAACTTTAACCCAACCCCAACCCATTTATAAATAAGTATATATGATCTGACTCTTATACAACATATTTATTGGAAAAAATAAGTTATATTTCCCCCCCACCAAAAATAAAAAGGACATGATTGTCACTGGACTCTTTTTTTAGGATATGTACCGATTAGTCCCATAGAAAATCATACACACCATTTAAGTCCCACTAAATAAAATATTCACCTAATAAGAATCTTTTGAAGATTTTTCAAGAAAAATTCTCAAAATACCCTTTTAACAACTTTACAAAGTGGTTTAATCTAAAAATATACCAATCAAATAAAAAACTTAACCCATTTATTTGTTTATTAATATTTTTGTGAAAATAAAATATAAATATATTTTTATTTATTAAAATATTTATAAATTCAATATAATTTTATTTGACTAGTTTAAGTAGACTTGCTAGTTTTTTAAGTTGAATCAGTTTGATGAAAATTGAAGTTGAGTTTTCAAATAATGTTTTAATTATTTATAATTTTTTAATAAATCTAGTATACATAGATCAAACTAGTCATTATCTATGTTAGTTAAAAATCACTAGTTTTAGAAAAAGAATTATCTATGTTAGTTAAAAATCACTAGTTTTAGAAAAAGAAAATAAGAATTTTTTTTTTTTTTTTTTTCATTTAGATCTTCTTTGTTGTTTTCATCTGATATATAAGAGATGACGATAATCAAGGTGCATGTCATTAATTTTAAAATATAGGATTACTTCAAATATTCTTAAATAAGCATGTTTCTTTAAACCTCAAAATTCGTTGAAAGGGTAATTATGGTATTTTCGCTTTAAAAATTCTTTTTAGACTAATATTTGATAAAAATGAGTATTGAAGAGTCTATAATTTTTTTCAAAATGGACTCTTTGGTACATATTTTTGAAAAATAGGTCTTTGGATAATTGTCCCAAAATAAAATACCATTTCTTAAAATAAAGTTGCACAACCATTAATCAATATCTACCAACTATGAGTGTCAATGAGTCGGTTCTAGTTCAATTCCTAACTCGTAAGAAATGTAGAGCCATAACCATTATATTTATTTCAATTCCGATTCTTGTCGGTTCCAATTCGGATTCAAATAGAACTGTCAAAAAATCACATTCTCAAGAATTGAGGAGAAAAAAAGTACTTCAAATTAGTGTAAACCTTTTTTCCTTTGAAATAATTAACATATTATCAACAAAATTATTAACTTAGTTATAATTTGTTATAAAGTAAAGATACAAATTAATGATTTTTTTTCAAAAATAAAAATTTATGTTAGTTAACAGTAATACATTTTTAGAAGAGAACTCACTTTAAGCTTCAATCAATAATTTATATGAAAATTTGAAAAAGTTTATATAACGTACATTTATTTTAAATTAAAAATCTCTTAAATCATCTATAGTATGAAAAGAAATGACAAAATAAATCAGTCTCGGTTACCTACGGGTACCTATTGGATAGAACCTAACGGTTTTGGTTCCTGTCAATTCGGTTCCATTTTAAACCCGACTCTAATCGGTTCCAATAGAAAGGGAATCAAAATCGGGATTTTCGATTATGGCTCCAGTTTGATTTCGATTATATGGGTACCCATTGACACCCCTACTACCAATATAAATTAAGCATCACAAAACATAAACTAAGTTTTATCACAAAAATTAGGTAATTTAAAAAATTATTAAATAATTTTTTATGTATTTAAAATGACACGTTAATGATAGAATAAAACGAGTTAAGTGGATTGATGCCCCTAACCTAGACCCATCCCATTTAATAGTAATTGTATTAGATGGGTTGATACTATTACAACCCCAAACCCAATTAAGCTTGATTTAAATCCCCTAATTTCATGTCATTTTTAAGTCGTGTTCACGTGTCGTGTTAAGATTTACACCCTTACCTTGGATCAAGTCCAAAAGATTTATAATTTTAAAAAAAAAAACAGATTTTACATAAAATTTAGAAAGCCATGGTGTTGGATTGTTAATGTGGTAATTCATTTGAACAAAATGACCCTTAGTAAGAGTTAAAATCTTGGAAAATGCTGAAGTAACATTGAAATTTACATTGTTTCACATATTGCTAATGTGAATGCATATAGAGAACCGTATATGCTTTTCATCAAGATAAGAGTGAGAAGCATCAATGGTTTTGTGGGCACCTCCACATCAAATAATGTGTGAAACGTTGTAATGTTACTCTACCACAACTCTAAAAGTTTTACCAAGTGAAGTGTTTTTTATGCTTAGTTGACTTGTGAGTTTATTTTGTTTACTAGAAGGTGGCAAATGTTAGGGTGTACATTTGGTTTACCCGAATCGAATGGAATCAATTTTTCAGATTCGGTTTGGATTTTGCGAAACCCAAAACCAAATAAAAAATTTGGGGGCTCGGTGGTTTTGACCTGAGTTTTCATTCAAAACCCCAAACCAAAACCGAACTTAACCTGGAAATTTTGCATTTTCTTCCGGTGTTCAATTCCATTAAAATATATTTTAAAAACCTCTATTTTTTTAATTATTATTTAATGTTATTTTCTTCTTGATGAAAATTTATTACCATAAAATTGTTGTTTTGTTGTGGCCAATTGTACAAAATATAAAGCTAGAAACAAACTTTTTTAACTGGTGATTGTTTATTATTATAAAATAATTATTCTATTGCCCATCGTATATATAGAAAGTTTAAAATATAAAGATAGAACATTTTGCTTTTTATTTGGTAACTATTTACTACAATAAAATAATTACTTTGTAATCTATTGTACAATCCTATATATGAAGAAACTTTCTGTTGAAGGATAACTATTCACTACTATAAAATAAATACTTTGTTGCCAATTGTATAACTATAAAGATAGAAGGTGGGGTGAGTGGAAAATATTTCAGATTTATTTTTAAAATTTTTCAGTTTTCTATCAATTTGGGTTCGGTTTTGAGTGTCGAGTTTTCATTCCATCCGGTTTTCAAGGGGTCAAACTGAACTTGAACTGAATTTTTTCGATTTCGATTCGGACCAGGTTGATTCGGGTTCGATCTGTTTTTTCGATCTAGATTTCGGGTAAAATGTACACCCCAATGCAAATGCACATGAATTAGAAGGATTTATTTATTACTTAATATATTAATTAAATGTTTTTTTTTATTTACTATTACATGTAAAAAGGATATTTCAGTAACTTGAAAATTAACTAACTGTGATTTTAGGATCAACAAAGATTGCAATTTTTTTGTTGTTTTACCATAAATGATCATGAATTCTTATAAGTAAATGTAAATATAAAAGTGAGGGTATTTATAACCACTCAAATTTTGGTATCAAACAATTTCTACTCTACTTTCTCTCATTATAATAGTAAAGATTTATAATAATAGTAGTCTAATTAAATGTTAATCATGCGCATATAAAACTGAATGTGTATTTTAACTAAAACTAAAATCTAAATACAAGTCTTTTTTTTCCACTTTCTTTTTAAGGCCAACTAATATTATCTGTTTCTTCTAAATTTCAATTATATTATAAACAAATACTCCAAAATCTAATTTTCTAATGTTTTCTTCTTAAGAGTTTGGTTTCTTGAAGAATCCATTGTTGGTATCAAGGTAAATATCGCGCAACCATCCATGCCTTGAGAATATACACTAGCAAATCATTTTCGAAGGGGGATGGGATAAGAAAATGATTTGCTGTTAGTTAAGAAAAATCAGGGGGGCGTTGGCAAATCATTTTTGGCTCAAATTTTGAGTTTTTGATGCGTCAAGCACTGAAAAATTGTCATTTTCTATGGAACTTCAATTTTTCCTTAATTTTCCGTGCAATCAAACAAACCCCAATTGATTTTGTTAGGTATGTTGATTGGGGTACTCCGGAGGAAGGCAATACAAAAATTATTACTGATGGGTCTGTGGAAATAATAGTCTATCTTGTCACCAAAACATTTATCACCTAAGTAAAACACTACAATTCCCTTACCATATATACAACTTAAAAAGGCTCCAAATTATATATATATATGGGTCCCGTTCGGCACCCTAAGTTTTACCACACACTTTAACAAATGCGTTTTGTCCTACATGGGTTAGAAGTTTCGGAATGGGTTGATTTTTGGTGAGGATGATCTCTATGATGAGGAGATCATCCTCACCAAAAATCAGCTCATTCCAAAACTTCTAACCCCATCAAAAATGATTTACAAAAAATGGACAGTCCACGATTTTTGAACCTATAAACATGGGGCTAAACATTTCGGAATGGGCTGATTTTTGGGGAGGATGATCTTCTAATCATAGAGATCATCCTCACCAAAAATCAGCTCATTCCAATACTTCTAACCCATGTAGGACAAAAAACGTTTGTTAAAGTGTGTGGTAAAACTTAGGGTGCTGAACATTTCCCTATATATATATATGGGAAATGTTCAGCACCCTAAGTTTTACCACACACTTTAACAAACGTTTTTTGTCTTACATGGGTTAAAAGTTTTGGAATGGATTGATTTTTGGTGAGGATGATCTCTATGATTAGAAGATCATCCTCCCCAAAAATCAGCCCATTCCGAAATGTTTAGCTCCATGTTTACAAGTTGAAAAATCGTGGACCGTCCATTTTTTGTAAATCATTTTTGATGGGGTTAGAAGTTTTGGAATGAGCTGATTTTTAGTGAGGATGATCTCCTCATCATAGAGATCATCCTCACCAAAAATCAGCCCATTCCGAAACTTCTAACCCACGTAAGACAAAACGCGTTTGTTAAAGTGTGTGGTAAAACTTAGGGTGCCGAACGGGACCCTATATATATATATATATGGGTCACGTTCCTAAGACTCATATTGAGACTCACATTGCGACACACCGTTTTGTCTTATATGGGCAAAAATGTTTGGAATGAGCTGATTTTTTGTGAGGATGATCTCTGTGATGAGGGGATCATCCTGGCAAAAAATCATCCCATTCCAAAACTTCTAACCCCATCAAAATTGATTTACAAAAATTGGACGGTCTATAATTTTTCAACAAAAATTAGACGGTCTAGAAGTTTTATAATGAGCTGATTTTTCGCAAGGATGATCTCCTCACCATAGAGATCATCCTCACAAAAAATCAGCCCATTCCAAATATTTTTGCCCATATAAGACAAAACGGTGTGTCGCAATGTGAGTCCCAATATGAGTCTTAGGAACGCTGTTCTATATATATATATATATATATATATATATATATATATATAAAGGGTCCCGTTCGGCACCCTAAGTTTTACCACACACTTTAACAAACGCGTTTTGTCCTACATGGGTTAGAAGTTTCGGAATGGACTGATTTTTGGTGAGGATGATCTCTATGGTGAGGAGATCATCCTCACCAAAAATCAGCTCATTCCAAAACTTCTAACCCCATCAAAAATGATTTACAAAAAATGACGGTCCACGATTTTTCAACTTGTAAATATGGGGCTAAACATTTCGGAATGGG